>NC_052508.1:70219226-70396726 GCF_014356525.2 Nilaparvata lugens | reverse complement strand
CACTGCACAAACATCCCTTTGATATTGGACCTGTCTGTCTCAACCTGACATTGATATTTGGATCACTCTGACAGCCGAGTGAGTGACTTTAGTGACGTCCACATTATAATGACTGTATTCGATTAACATTGGTGTTGCTATCCTTGTCTCTCATTCTTGTATCATATTTGTATCATCTTCGTATCATGTTTACATAGTTACAGCTGTGATAAGTTCTAAATAGTGTGTTTGTCTTTTCGGTCTCAAATTTTTATAGTTTTTTCAAAGTTTGGAATTTTCTAATTAATTGTGATTGATTAAATTTAGTTTAGAAGTATTTTTTAATTTGAAAATGATTTTTATGTGTTTTGAATTGTAAATTGAGTGTGTAATTGAAGAATGTTAAGTGACACATAACCTAGCTACATTTGGACTGTTGTACGAATTAGAATTGGAACCGTTTTGGGCTTATAAGCCTGTGGTACTTTTCTGTAAGTTGTGTAATTCTGAATGATTGAATAAATAAAAAATCTGGTGTGGCGCACTCACACAACTTTCCTTGCCGTTATGAAAATTGATCACCTGACGCTAGTGTTCCCGCGCATCTCAAGTCTACTATTCAAAGATTTGAGCCAGCTGGTGACAGGGCAATAACGCTGGAGACACACATGAGGTCTGCTATCTCTTCATAGTGAATGATTTAATAGAATCAACAATAATTTGCAATTGAATAATCACATTTTCTCGAATTTAAAGCTTATTTTCAATTTTAGGTGAAAATGTTACTGAACATTAATTGTAGAGATTTTCATGCTTAATCTACTCCACTTGATTTTTTTCGTTTCAATTGTATCTAAAGCCTGATAATTGGGAATCTATCTGCATTGATGGGGCGAAGCTCCTGAAATTTTTACAGATATGGGACTTGTGGCAGTTGATAGAGCTTATCGATGACTATTTAAGATATGAATTTAATCAAAATCGTTGGAGCCGTTTTTGAGAAAAATGCAAAAAAACCTGTTTTTGACAACATTTTCGCCATTTTAGCCGCCATTTTGAATTGCATCAGATCGAAATTGTTCGTGTCGGATACTTATATCGTAAGGACCTTAAGTTCCAAATTTCAAGTCATTCCGTTGATTGGGAGATGAGATATCGTGTACACAGACGCACATACACTCATACACACACACACACACACACACACACACACACACACACACACACACACACATATATATATAGACCAATACCCAAAAACCACTTTTTCGGACTCAGGGGACCTTGAAACGTATAGAAATTTAGAAATTGGGGTACCTTAATTTTTTTCGGAAAGCAATACTTTCCTTACCTATGGTAATAGGGCAAGGAAAGTAAAAATAAAGAAATGTTTCTAAAATTATTTTTAGTCGTTTTTATTTTGGACTAAAATTTTATAAAAAATTGTACACGTGAAATTCTAACCTTATCTTGGACTTTATCACCTATAAATTTAGAAGAAAAATAACACAAGGACTACCTTATTATTTTATCTACCAATGTTACTACATTAGTGTCATTTGCATTGTAAACAAATAAATAACAAACTAACTAAATTCGTACAGTGTGGTCCACATTATAATGGCAGTATTCGATTAACATCGGTGTTGCTATCTTTGTCTATCATTCCACAAATCAGATAGCGCTATCCTTTAATAATTCTAACTAGGTTAAGTCTTTTAGTTGTTCACAAAATTGTCAGTCCTTAATTGTTTTCACAAAGTAGATTTTGAAATTTAAATTTTGTCTGTTAAGCTGTTTGTTAAACTCTGACTCTGAGGTTTCACATAGGAGATTCCATGCAAATTGAATTATAAAGGGTACATTTTATTAAGAAAATAATATATTACAAATTTTATATAAATGAAAATACTCTGATTAGTTTTGACACTTGAATGACGACCTACAGATTATATTGTGAAATATATAAAATATTCACTCACTGACTGGAGCACGCTTTGAAATCGCTAGGCATTAGTTGTCAACAGTGGTATATGGATAAGGAAATTCAAGATACATTATCATAAGAAATCTGGGAAGACAGAATCCCCAATCGTTATGCATATCTGTTATATTTATTCTGTTATGCTATATTACATCTGTTCTATTATATTGTATCCTATTGTAAGTGTCTAAGTGATTCAATTAATTGAAATACTATAGTGAGGTCCACGTTATAATGGCAGTGGAGAAAGATAGGAGAACAACGTTGCCGAACCTCTTTCTTGTCAATGCCATCCATAGACGTTAGCTGATACAGGTTTATTGATGTAATATTAACTGTTCATTCTCGTTTAAAATAATCAATTATATTTACTTAAGAAATAAATTATATTTTATAAAAATGTCCTAATGAATTTACATAATTAAGATGAAATATTTTGTAGATTACTTATTAATTTTACATTGTTGAAAGACGATCTGGCAACAGAGCAAAGCGAGAAAGAGATAGTGCTGTCGGCTTTGTTGAATGAAAGACAAGGTTAGCAATATCATTGCTAATCAAAAACTGCCATTATAACGTGGACCTCACTTTAAAGTTAAACAGGGTATTCAATCTCAATCGTCATCTTTTAAATTATTATCATTAGAAATTTAATGACGAATAAAATATAATTATGAATTATTTAAGCAAGAATAAATAGTTAATATCACATCAGATATACCGGTATTAGCTATCCTCTATAGAAGGCAGTGGCAAGGCAGAGAATGAGCAACGCTGTTCTCTTATCTTTCTCCACTGACATTATAACTTGGAACTCACTATAGCAACAGATGAATCGGATGTGTTCCATCTTTTTATGATAGAAGTTTTTTGTTTTGTCTCGTGTTTGGAAATGTATTCATATGATAAATACAAAATTTTATTTTTTTAAAGACTGCCGGGGGATCGAATGACGAAGAGAATCCTACTTTTTGTGAAGAGCAAAAAGGAGGAGGGAAATTGGATTAAAAATGTACAGAAGGACTTATCTGATGCAGGAATTGATGATGACATACTATTTGACGGAAACCAATTCACGAGTGTTGCAAAGTGGGAAATATGCCCCGTGGAAATAAAGAGAAGAAATTTAGTCTTTTCCCAAGAAAGAAGAGAGGCTATATCGGCTAGAATGAAAATTTTTGGGGAGAATCGTAGAAATAAGGATCTAGTACGGCATCCAAAGTAAATACTTAGCGATTTCCATACAAGGGAAGAAATTTGACGTATAATAATAATAAATACAAAATTTAAGTTAATACACTTTTTGGACTTAAAATTGTGTGCGAACAAATCATCAACTCTTCCTAAATCTCTTAAATAAATCAAATCTCTATCATTGCATTTATCTAGAGAATACCGGGTGTTTCAAAAAGAATGACCCAATTTTAATCAGTTATATATATATTTTTAAAAATGGTGTACACAAACCAATTTTACATCAAATTACTCACAGAAGTCAAGTTTATGATGATGTATTATAAGTGTTCTATGTGCCCTCCTTTAGAGGCTCGGACGACATCTAGACGGTAGCCAAATTCATCCCAGACTGTTCGCAAGATGTCTGTCTTCTTCGACTGTAGCTACTGCATCAGTTATCCTCGTTTTTAGCTCCTCAATATCAAGTGCTGAGGGAGGAACAACGTTAAAGATCGTGTTTATGTTCCTCCCTTAGCATTTGATATTGAGGAGCTAGAAACCAGGATAACAAATGAATAAATAAATATTTTATTGGTCATAAATATTCCAGAAATACATAGACCATGTCAGACAATCATAACCATAAAAGGTTTACAAATTTTTCTAAAACTATTAGTAAAATATACTATAGTGAGGTCCACGTTATAATGGCAGTGGATAAAGATAGAAGAATAGCGATGCCGATTCTCTGCATTAATTAATTATATTTATACACTGTCAAAAACATAATTGGCATCGTTGTGGACCTAGAAAAGGATAATACCACCGGCTATGTCGAATGATAGACAAGGATAGCAAAACCAAAGTTGATCAAATACTGTCACTATAACGTGGACCTCACTATAAAATCTATTATACTAATTATTGAGAATTGAGAATTAAACTGATGCAGTAGCTACAGTACGAGAAGACATCTTGCAAACAGTCTGGGATGAATTTGGCCACCGTCTAGATGTCGTCCGAGCCTCAAAAGGAGGGCACATAGAACACTTATAATACATCATCATAAACTTGATACTTCTGTGAGTAATATTATGTAAAATTGGTTTGTGTACATCATTTTTTAAAATAAATATAAATGTTTAAAATTTATTAAGATCGTTCCTCCCTTAGCACTTAAAAACCAACTCCCAGGAGCTAAAAACCAGGATAACTGATGCAGTAGCTACAGTCCGAGAAGACAGACATCTTGCGAACAGTCTGGGATGAATTTGGCTACCGTCTAGATTTGGCTGTCGTCCGAGCCTCAAAAGGAGGGCACATAGAACACGTATAATATTTCATTATAAACTTGATACTCCTGTGAATAATAATTTGATGTAAAATTGGTTTGTGTACACCATTTTTTAAAATAAATATAACTGTTTAAAATTGATTAAGATCGTGTTTATGTTCCTCCCTAAGCACTTGAAAACCAGCTCCCAGAAGCTAAAAACAGTCTGGGATAAATTTGGCTACCGTCTAGATGTCGTCTGTGACTCTAAGGAGGGCGCATAGAAGACGTATAATACATCATCATAAACTTGATACTTCTGTGAGTAATGATGGAAAATTGGTTTGTGTACAACATTTTTTTAAATAAATATAACTGTTTAAAATTTGGTCATTCTCTTTGAAACTCTCTGTATTATTGATTCTTACCTGGTAACGCACTATCGCTATGTATCACTTGTTCTGAATGGAGCTGGCGGTTGAGATTTGACTTTCTTTTAGAGCTCTTATCACGTTCCCTTCTCGGCGAGCTATTCGTCATTCCTGGACTGGTACCACTTCGCTGTAACAATAAATAAATAATTAATATTGCCATAGAAATCATATGTTCCAGCGCTAACTGCCTCATTTTTGTCAATGTTTAAAAGTTTTAAACGAGCTTGGTGAAACCGAACTTTGATTTTTTGAAAAATATAATAATACTGATGATGATGATAATAATAGTGAGGGTGAAGCCCACATAAGCTCTGAGGCTTGTGCGTGGTTAATGAGTGAGAAAGATGATGATGAGAGATGACGATTACTTTTTAGGTAGTCGGGACCGACGAATTTTCGTCTCTTCCGAAAGACGGGGTGGACGTATATCTATGTGATTGTGCTGTGGTCAAAACTTTTGCCCTGGTCGAGATTCGAACTCGGATTCTCTTGCTTATTAGACCATCGCGTTATCACTTACTCCAACGAGCCACCCAAGGGAATATTGCAAGGATATACTGCAAGGTTATATTGCATGAAATACGTTCACCGGCACACCCAAAATCCAGTTGCATAGATCGACTTTAATTTCAATTTTTTCATGCTCACATAAGTCCGAGACTAGTGCAAAGGTAATGAGGTGTATAATTAATTATGAAGATTGGTATGAGCTTCAATGTTCCAACATTTTAAGTCCGTTCCAAACCAACGGATAAGAGACTTTGAGCAGATAATCTACGGGAGAAAGTTATTGCTTCCAGACAGCTATCAAACTACAGAACTGACTTCCAGATACTATCAACCAAAACCACATCTATTTTAATAAGGTATAACAAACTCTCCTGATGATATGACAAAAATTCAAAACTGATGATGAAATTTAATTCAAAACTGAGACGTTTTTGTATACTTTGATACAGAGTAAATACTTGATGCAATCAAAATACATGAGACCTATTTATTTAAAGTGGAACGTTCCATTCCATTGTACCCGAACTGAATAACTGAACTAATTAGAACATTATAAGTTGGTGAGTTTCCTCACAATTATTGTAGTTACCAGTGCGAACTACTCAAAGCCCCATGCCTTCTTGATATTCTGTGCACCCACATTGCTTCCAACATCAATCTTATTCTATACAGCCGACTATAGTGAGGTACACGTTATAATGGCCGTGTTTGATTAGCAATGGTATTGCTATCCTTGTCTATCATTCAACAAAGCGGATAGTGCTCTCTCTTTCTCACTTTGCTCTGTTGCCAGATCGTCTTTTAAAATGTAGAATTAATGATTAATTAACAAAATATTTCTTCTTAATTATGAAAATTTGTGATGAACTTATAAAAAAATATATTTGATTATTTTAAACGAGAATGAACACTTGATATTACATCAATAAACCTGTATCAGCTACCGTCTATAGAAGACATTGACAAGACGGGGGATCAAGTAAATTGAATGTTGAGCTCAATTATTTACATTCTATAGTGAGGTCCACGTTATAATAAAGTGCGGTAATATTAAGTGCAATATTTGACTACAATTTGGTATTTTAATCATTCTAAATTCAAAATTTCTAGCTCATATATGTTTTTGGACTTTAAATTTTTTCAGTAAGAACATAACCTATTTTTTGGACATTTTATTATTTATCAAAATTTGGGAACAGAATAGTTTTGGGCTATGCCTGTTGTTCTATCCCGATCATATTCATATGATTTGTAATTCTATCAACAAATAAATAAATAAATTAATAAATAATGACAGTGTTTGATAAGAAATGATATTGCTATCCTTGTCTATCATTCAACAAAGCGGATAGCGCTATCTCTTTCTCGCTTTCCTCTGTGTTTCAACAATGTAGAATTAATAATTAACAAAATATTTAATCTTAATTATTAAATTATTAAAATATATTATTTTTCATTATTAAAATATAATTGATCATTTTAAACGAGAATGAACAGTTAATATTACATCAATAAACCTGTATCAGCTACCGTCTATAGAAGGTATTGACAAGACAGAGTATCGGCAACGTTGTTCTCCTATCTTTCTCCACTGCCATTATAACGTGGACCTCACTATAGTAGACTGACTTCTACACTCTATAGTGAGTACGCAACTGATCAACATTGGTGTTGTTATCCTTGTATGACCATTGGACAAAGCAGATAGCTGTATCCTTTTCTACCTCTGCACTGTTTCCAAATCGTTAGTTGGAGAAACATATAAACTACCAAAGCATTTTATTCCAATTATTAAAATTTATAATTGAATCTTGAGAAAATATATTTTCTAGATAAATTAAATATATTTGAGATGGGGTTGACCATTGCTAACAAGAATCTGCTATTCATATTAAATCAGATAAACCGGAATGACTGGAATCACAGCTATGTAATATGGAAGGCATTGGTAAGAGAGAATCGACAACACTGTAGATCGCGAATTTAAGAGAGAAGTCAAGTACATGTGATGGAATATGTAGAATGATATGGAAATGGTTTACGAATAAATGAATAGATATATAGTATGTAGAAAAATTATGAATGAGGAATTTCGAAAATTTCAAACAGCCCATACGAGAAAAAGAGGAAGCCATAACTGTTTTCAAAAATGATTATCATTTATTAATAAATAATAATGATTATTTTTATGATGAAATAATAAAGATTTGAAAAGAAATGTTGAAGTAAACATAAGCCAATTGAATTCTATATTGACACAAGTTTCTACACTTTTACACTGAATGGTAAAATATTGATTAACTTAAAAACATAAGTCCCTGATTTGATTGTATTAAATCATTCACTATGAAGAGATAGCAAACCTCGTGTTTCTCCAGCGTTATTGTCCTGTCACCAGCTGGCTCGTAGAATAGTAGACTTGAGATGCGCTTGAACACTAGTTTCAGGTGATCAATTTTCATAACGGCATGGAAAGCTGTGTGAGTGCACCACACCAGATTGTTTAGTATGGCATCCTATTCTGGGGACATTCGGCTCATGTAAAGGACATCTTGCTCCTACATAAAAGAGCTCCGCGAACATTGACATTCAGTGATTTGATGCACATCTTCCGTTGTCTGGGCCTATACACACAGTTTATGGACAGTATATCTTGACACCACTCCCGTATATCAAGACTCAACAGGCATCATTCACCATGAGAGGCCAGATTCCTATCCAGGAAAACTTGGCCTTGATCACGGCATTGGATATTCAAACATCAATTTTTTGAAAATATTTTGCATGAGAGACGTTCACCCGTTCACCCAAAATCCAGTTGCATAGATCGACTTTAATTTCAATTTTTTCATGCTCACATAAGTCCGAGACTAGTGCAAAGGTAATGAGGTGTATAATTATTATGAAGATTGGTGTGAGCTTCAATGTTCCAACATTTAAAGTCCGTTCCAAACCAACGGATAAGAGACTTTGAGCAGATAATCTACAGGAGAAAGTTATTGCTTCCAGACAGCTATCAAACTACAGAACTGACTTCGAGATACTATCAACCAAAACCACATCTATTTTAATAGGGTTTAACAAACTCTCCTGATGATATGACAAAAATTCAAAACTGATAATGTAATTTAATTCAAAACTGAGACGTTTTTGTATACTTTAATACAGAGTAAATACTTGATGCAATCAAAATACCTGAAACCTATTTATTTAAAGTGGAACGTTCCATTCCATTGTACACGAACTGAATAACTGAACTAATTAGAACATTATAAGTTGGTGAGTTTCCTCACAATTATTGTAGTTACCAGTGCGAACTGCTCAAAGCCCCATGCCTTCTTGATATTCTGTGCACCTACATTGGTTCCAACATCAATCTTATTCTATACATCCGACTATAGTGAGGTCCACGTTATTATAGCAGTGTTTGATTAGCAATGATGTTGCTAACCTTGTCTATCATTCAACAAAGCGGATAGTGCTCTCTCTTTCTCACTTTGCTCTGTTGCCAGATCGTCTTTTAGCAATGTAGAATTAATGATTGATTAACAAAATATTTCTTCTTAATTATGAAAATTTGTAATGAAGTTATAAAAAAATATAATTTTGTACTTAATAAAATATGATTGATTATTTTAAACGAGAATGAACAGTTGATATTACATCAATAAACCTGTATCAGCTACCGTCTATAGAAGACATTGACAAGACGGGGGATCAAGTAAATTGAATGTCGAGCTCAATTATTTACATTCTATAGTGAGGTCCACGTTATAATGGCAGTGTTTGATTAGCAATGGTATTGCTATCCTTGTCTATCATTCAACAAAGCGGATAGTGCTATATCTTTCTCACTTTGCTCTGTTGCCAGATCGTATTTTAACAATGTAGAATTAATGATTAATTAAGAAAATATTTCTTCTTAATTATGGAAATTTGTAATGAACTTATAAAAAAATATAATTGATTATTTTAAACGAGAATGAACACTTGATATTACATCAATAAACCTGTATCAGCTACCGTCTATAGAAGGCATTGACAAGACAGAGGATCGGCAACGTTGTTCTCCTATCTTTCTCCACTGCCATTATAACGTGGACCTCACTATAGTAGACTGACTTCTATACTCTATAGAGAGATTCACGTACGCAACTGATTAACATTGGTGTTGCTATCCTTGTATGACATTGGACAAAGCAGATAGCTATATCCTTTTCTACCCCCGCACTGTTTCCAAATCGTTTGTTGAAGAAACATATGAGCTACCAAAGCATTTTATTTCAATTATTAAAATTTATAATTGAATCATGAGGAAATATATTTTCTAGATAAATTAAATATATTTGAGATGGGGTTGACCATTGCTAACAAGAATCTGCTATTCATATTAAATCCGATAAACCGGAATGACTTAAATATGTAATATGGAAATGGAAGGCATTGGTAAGAGAGAATCGACAACTCTGTACATCGCGAATGTAAGAGAGATGAAGGGAGAGAAGTCAAGTACATGTGATGGAGTTTGTAAAGTGATATGGAAATGTTTTTTTACGAATAAACGAATAAATAGATGGTGGAAAAATTATAAATGATGAATTTAGAAAATTTCAAACAGCCTCTACAAGAAAAATCTTGTGTGGTACACTCACTCAACTTTCCTTGCTTACTGAACTGTAAGCCTCATTCTTAAACGAGAATAATCTAGGGGAAAAACTTAATGACGATTGGCGGCTACATAATTATTTAAAACCATATGGTCAAACTATTGTATAATATTGTTTTCAGAGTACATTTTTCTTTGTATGAATTGAGAGATTTAATGATTTTCTAAAAATCGCCAAAACAGCCACAACAGGTAAAATATCTCGTATATGACTGCACTTTCACATGAAGTACTCTACCTAGGTACCTAACTCATGCACGAGAAGGAGGTTATAAAGTCCATTTCTCAAGGATGGGGTGAGCCCCCTGTTAGTTTCCCAGGAGGTAGACTCATGCCAGTTGATAGAGCTGATGGATAACTATTCGGTCAAGTCATTTTTGAGAAAATCGTGATAGAAGTTTAACAAAATCCATTTTTCTCAAGAATATTACGAAGCTCCTGTTTTCCCAGAAATGAGACTTATGTCAGTTGATAGGGTTTATAAATAGCTATCCAGGGTATAAATTTGATGTATATCGTTAGAGCCGTTTTCAAGAAAACCGTGAAAAATATGGTTTTTTAGTAATTTTCCGCCATTTTGAATTCAATTTAATTGAATTTCTTATTGTCGGATCCTCATGGTAAAAGGACCTCAAGTTTAAAATTTCAAGTCCATCCGTTAGTTAGGAATGGAGTTATCGTGTTCACAGACATACACACACACAGACCAACACCCAAAAATCATGTTTCTGGACTCAGGGAACCTTGAAACTTATAGGAAACTTAAAATCGGGGTACCTTCATTTTTTTGGAAAGCAATACTTTCCTTAATTATGGTAAAATGGCAAGGAGAGTAAAAAAAGGAAGCCATAACTGTTCTCAAAAAGAAGTAACATTTATTAATAAATGATAGTTTTTTTATTATTTCTATTAAAACTAGTCACTAGGACTAACCATTAATTTTGTTCTCTTATTTCTTATCCTAAAATATTAATTTTCAACTAAATAATAATGATTATAATTATGATTATTTTGAAAAAAAAAATTGAAAAGAAATGTTGAAGTAAACATAAGCCAATTGAATTCTATATTGGCACAAACTTCTACACTTTTACACTGAATGGTAAAATATTGATTAACTCGAAAACATTCGCTCCTATTCAGGAACTAGTTTGAAGATTTCTAATTTCTAAACACCTCTAAAGAAGATCACTTTACACATCTGATATAAAATAAAGCAATAGTGCGACTGACCTTTCTATTGGGACTCTATGGTGAATGCCTCACAAAACAAGGAAAAGAATGGAAAAAAGGTTATTAGAAAGGTCAATAATAACGGAAGAACTTGGAATATAAGTTGATTTTTCGCAGTCAGTGAGTCAGACCTGAGAATATTCATGAGTGTACAAATGAAATGGATAGCTAGAAGGTATGCTATGTTATCGCATAGTATGACTCCAATGGAATGAATTGAAGTTGAAATTCAAATTAATCATTCTTTTACGAATCTAACATTGGTTAAACTGAAAACTATTAATTTTTTTTAATTAAATCTTTATCCTCCTTTAACCTTTCGTTAAATACATTTACTTTCACATTAGTAGTCGACAGTAATCGGCTCTACTGTCGATACTGTAGAGCCGACAGTATACTGTAACTGTCGATACAGTGAATCGGCTTAAAATTTGAAACATAAACGACCTAAATAAATATAAAGGAAATAAAAATTTCAGTACCCTTTTTTTGAAAACATTATAAACTTTTATTTCCTTTATATTTATATTACAAGTAGCCCTATACAGAAAAGAGATAAATAAACGACCTATACTGTGGGATATCTACTCATGTTATCTTTCCTCTATGCCTGAACACCTGAGTCAGCCAGGTCATACTATATTATCATTATTAGTCAAATATTACAAACATATCTACATTTAGTGAACTTGTATTTAAAGACTTTTGTATATTCTAGTAGCCTACACATTATACAGTATTTATTTAAGAGAATGGAGTAAATTATTTGCATTATTCACAATTATTATTTACATTATTAATTGACCGAGCGAAGTGAGGTCTAAGATTCAAGTCGACGGTTTTGCATTTCTCTTTATTTATGTTTATATGTTTATATTCATGTTTATATGTTTATATTTATGTTCCGCATTTACGGCGAAACGCAGCAATAGATTTTCATGAAATTTGACAGGTATGTTCCTTTTTTAATTTCGCGTCGACGTATATAAAAGGTTTTTGGAAATTTTGCATTTCAAGGATGATATAAGAGGAAAAGGAGCCTCCTTCATACGGCAATATTAGAGTAAAAATCAGACTATAGAATTATTCATGACAAACAGCAGTCGAGTGGATTATAAATTGCATGCAATATAATATCTCAATAAAATACAATGTAACAATATAAACCGATATCTCGCCGACACGACAGGACAGTACAGAATTTACTCTGATAGACTTTATTAGAAGAGACTGTGGTTTATAACTGCGCGAGATCTACTGTTCACAGTTATAAGTCACACACAAGATTCTAAGGAGCATTAAAGCCAAATCAAATCAATGAGATAGTTACTAATTTGAATTTGGCAATGATTTTTTATCCACTACTACTTTGTGAACATATTTAAGGACTGAAAATTTTGTGAAGTGAAGAACTAAAAGACTCAACCTGTTTCGGACTATGTGTAACCCTATCTAAATTTGGGAGAGAGATAGCACAAGGTTACCTTATTTTCTCCCTATCATTTTGATGATGTACTTATTGTATGAATGAATAAATACAGGGGAGCTGAGAGTATAATACTCTTGCATGAAGGTATTTATTGTCAAGAGAATAGATGTATGTAATATTAATAATTTTATTTATTATTATTATTATTATTATTATTATTATTTTATTGCTACACAATACAATTAAATGAATTATTATCAATGTATCAATTAATTTTTTTCTACTGAAGATTGACAACTATTTTTCTTTTGATATGATTTGAATTGAAAATTATTATTTTGAGATCACTGATTGATTATATCAATGTACTATTTCTATGTTTTTTTTTTAATACAATGTAAAACTTGACTCCTCCAGTCAAACCTTCTTTAGAAGGTTTTGGAGAATTTATATTTCGTCTGGTTTATAATTTTTGAAATTTTCCACTGAAAAGGAATTTTTCTTATCTTCTGTCATTCTTGATTTTTTTATTATTCTTCATTTGTTTTGTTTGTAAGATTTGTTTTTATGAGTGTATTTTTCATTTTTGTTTGTTATATTTTCTATAATAAACTCCCTTCTTCTGGGTGTACTAGGACGAAGGAAAAAAGAACAGGAAAAAATATTAATATTATTATTATTAGTTCAAGCTCTAGATGATTGACTATTATTTTGTATACATTGCTTTTTGGCAATAATAAACCTTATTGCCAAAAAACAATGTATACAAAATGATATTTTTATTATCTTATTATAACATATTATTATTATTATTATAATAATAAATCAAGTAAGAAATGTAAGATATAATTATGTGATGAGAATAAATTGATAATGATGCAATAAAACTGGTCCACACACACTGATAATGAAAATTACTTCTCCAATTGATCATCGAATTCAAGAACGGAAGAAAGAAAGAAAAAACATACCTCATACTCACACTCATTACCAATACTATCCACTTTTGGCACCGATTGTAGCAGAGATGGAATAAATAATCTTATAGGAAAAATAATCTTCTAGAAATAAATAAATAAATCACTAACTTCTCTCTGATTGTACACAAAAATGACGTCACCACTCACACATTCAAGCCCAATTGCTTTAGACTGAGAATGACATGATGTACTATGGCGCATCAACATACTGCACTTATACATAAACAAACCACGATATATAAACAACCAAGAGATATTATTCGATGAGCCAATCTTGTCAATGGAAAAATATGTCTGTTTATCTTTGACTAACGTTTGACCCCATAGACAATTCATTATCTCGCCCAGACTATAGTGAGGTCCACGTTATAATGGCAGAGTACGATTGACAATACTGTTGCTGTCCTTTACTATCATACAACAAAACAGATAGCGCTATCTCTCTCTCGCTTTGCAATGTTGTCAGTTTGCCAGAATATTTCATTTTTACTTTTGACAGTGACTGTACAAAAGTAGACAAACAATATTCTCAGCCGCAATTTTTTTCTTCATTCTATCAAAATACTTGAGTACACAAGTCGTATAATTGATTTAAAATGTATTTTTGAAACAATAAAATAATTTTTAGACATAAAATACCTGAAATGACATTTTAAAAGTTGATAACTAACCATCCTAGACTTCATCCATGCTTCAGTTAGCCTACACGACTCAATTTCTGTTTTATTTTTTATTTTTTTTTTTGAAATTCAGATTGTTGTATCACAGCTTTTTAAATTAGCCGCCATTTCAGATTTGTATAACAATAAAACTCTGATCTCAGTTATGAAAGCAAATTTTTGAATCAAATTATGAAAAAATATATTTTCCTACAGTTACCTTGAAAAGTGGCCATTGCTGCACTGATTACAGAACGCAAAGAATCACTTTTCCGCTCTAGTGCGGGAAAAATTTTTCTGCACTCCAGATTTGCAACATGGCAACGCAAAATACTTAGTAGGTTATATGGAGCACCAGTGCAGCAAAATCAAAATGAAGTTGGTAACAGTGACTGCTGTGGCTGCTATAGTGAGCAGAGGTGCAACCAAGCACAACGCGCAAATTATTAAGTATATATTATAACCAAGGACAACATTTTTATTCAATTTGACAATAAATTACGGTTTTTATCAATAATAAAATTACACAGAAAAACATTTGATGGATTTCAGGCAATTTTACCCATAATTACCCACTGTTCATATTCAATGGTAACTGTAGGAAAAACTTAATGTGAAATACGTGCGCAAAGTTCCTCTGCTGCACTCAAGAAACCATTCCGCCCTCGCCTACGGCTCGGGCGTAAACGTTTCTTTCGGTGCAGCAAACTGTCACTTTGCGCACTAGTTGCACAAATAACTATTTCTTGATTAATTTGACATTAAATTGATTATTTTGTCAAGAAAATTATGATTATTATTAGATCAAATTTAATGGGATGAATTGAGTAATAGTACACTCAGTGGCAAAATGGAGAGACTTGGCAACGTTTTTCTCCTATCTGTCTTCACTGCCATTATAAGGTGGACCTCACTATAGCCGTTATAATGATAAAGCTTTATTTAAATTCACAATTGAACAAAACCTCTCTAAATGAGGTAAGTTTCTGGTTGACATAAAATAGATTTTACATATTATTATAATAGTTATTATTCAGGTTGAAGAATATCAATTTTTTGTGAGTCCATACGTAGCGATATTTCTAACATACCCATTGAGAAATACTATCAATCGTACCAACTATAATAGTGAGGTCCACTTTATAATGGCAGTGTTTGATTAGCAATGGTATTGCTATCCTTGTCTATCATTCAACAAAGCTGATAGCGCTATCTCTTTCTCGCTTTGTTCTGTTGCCAGATCGTCTTTTAACAATGTAGAATTAATAATTAACGAAATATTCAATCTTGATAATGGAAATTCATTGATTATAAAATCATTAAAATAATATTTTCTATATTTAAATATAAATACAGACAGATCGTCTTCTAACAATGTAGAATTAATAATTAACAAATATTTCATCTTAATTATGAAAATTTATTATTGAAAAATATAATTTCCTGCTTGATAAAATATAATTGATTATTTTAAACAAGAATGAACAGTTAATATTACATTACATCAATAAACCTGTATCAGTTACCGACTATAGAAGGCATTGACAAGACAGACGATCGGCAACGTTGTTCTCCTATCTTTCTCCACTTCCATTACAATGTGGACCTCACTATAGAACAAATAATATTTTGATAGCATTCCTAACGTGGAACATCATTGCATATCTAACTTGAGATTATATGAAATTGTGAGTTGTGATACAAATTACTGTAATTAATTGCGAAAAGATAAGAAGTTAAAAAGAGAACAGTGATGAGTGAAGAATTGATTGACTAATTAATCATATCGATTTGGTAGAAGGATATTTATGAGAAAGAGCAACATAGAAATAACAGAAGAGAAGCCTGTTTTTGTATTCATATGTATTCAGTGAATAAGGGAAAGACGACACTTACTAAACATGAATGATATGCCTATTTCCCTATTGAAAATAATGCCAATCCAAAATTTATTCGTTTTTAAAGTTTTATAATTGTTTTATTTGAAAAGCGGAAACTGTGGTACCGTACGGAAAATCTTTATTACAATATGAGAAGCGTTAACCAGCTACTGTGTAGGACACCAAAGGTAAACAGGGAAATTTTTAGGCACTCTTTTATGTACTTAGGACCTTATATTTACAATAAATTGCCAATTGAATTTAGAAGGTGTGATTCCTGTATTATCTTTTGTGAGAGAGCTAAGAGCTGATTTTTACAGTGAACGACGTATGGATGGTTAGAAATGTTGTTAGATAATTGTGCAGGTTGAGCTAGCATTGTTCAACGGCACCATTCTCACAAAAAATATTATTATTCAATTGAATAATACTAAGGCATGTACGGTATTATATTAATTACATTTAAATGCATTTCATTTATTCCAGTTTTTGGTTTTCTGGGCTGTTTCAATTTATTTGTTTTTTTATCTCATGCGCTACAGGCAGTAGTTTCAGTAATGTTTTAGCAATCTTAATTACCTAGACTAGACTCACAGCTTTTATTTTTAATTTTTTCCATACTAGTTCATTTTTATTTTTATTATTTAAGTTGATAATGTTTTTACCTTGTTAAATATAGGTACTTTGATTATCTGATTACACAACTGGATACGTGATCAGTATAATTTCCAAGATACTATTTAATTTCTACTTTTTGTAATTTGTAATTTGAGGAGGAAATAATTTCATTTATTCATGATATAGTGAGATAAGTAAGTTGGTGTTCATCTTTGAGTCTAGTCTCTATTGTGTAGTAGCCTTTCCTTTTTTATTTTTTAGAAGGCTACCTTTAAATATTTATACCTTTAATATTACTATTCAAATACTATTTACATATTATACAAATGGAAATTACTGAGATATTGAATTAATAATGTGAGATATGAATTAATAACTATTATTAAACGAAAATCCAAATTAATTGCTTTATATCACCCCGAAGACTTCTGCTACTGCAAATATTGACAACAGGGTAAACAGACATATCCATATTCCATATCCATAGGGTAAACAGTCAATTTCCATATTATGGAAATTCGATGAGCGCTACTATTCAAAAATTATTAATTTGTCATTCAGCTGACAAATAATTTTTGAATTTTAGCGCTCATCAAATTTCCATATGGCTGGTTTACCCTGTTGTCAATATTTGCAGTAGCAGAAGTCTTCGGGGTGATATACAGCATTCATTTTGGATTTTCATTATTTAATAATAAATACTTATACATTCTTGTATTACTTTTACATTTTTATAGACATAAAATGACTTCCACAATTAAATGATCGAATTGTTCAATAACATATCAAAATACCGATTCGAAGGTCTTGAAACTCTTCCAGCTAAATTGAAAACCAAGTTGGAAGCAAGCTGAGTAGGCTCTCTTAAAAGGAGGAACTGAGGAATTCATAGTTCAACAACGGACTTAAGTCATTCCTCTCTATTAATTAATAAAGTTGTGATACAATTTTGGAGTCCAAGAGATTCCCAACAACCCTAAAATTAATGAAAACACGAAGACGTAGTCTAAAATCACGAACTAATTTGGAGAATGAAGGCAAAACCACATGAAGTGTTTTTTAGACGAGTCGGCAGGGCAAGAAGCTCTCCGATTGGCTGATTGGGTTGGCGTTTGGGAATCAGCTGATAATCAACCAAACAGAGAGCTTCTTGCTCTGCTAACTCATCTGAAAAACGCCTTATGTGGCTTAACCTTAATATCACTCCAACTCACCAACCACTGAAACAGATCTCAAAAACTATCATAATAATTCTGAGCATTTGATCTTCTGACTGTTTACCAAAAACATTTCTTTCAGAAATATATTTATTGAAAGTTTGACCTGCTCAATGAATTTTTTAAATAGCTGCAGTAATAAACTTGGGATCTCTATGCCTTTTCACTCGGACATCAACATTATGTCCAAAAGAAAAACTATTGGAAATACTACGATGTAGTATTTAATAGTAGGCGGTGGTAACAGAGAATCGGCAACACTGTAGTCCTATAATTTTTCGACTATGTGTTCTTTTTATGAACTGCTCTACCTACCTACCTCATGCACGAGAAGGAGGTTACAAAGTCCATTTCTCAAGGATGGGTGGACCCCCCATTAGTTTCCCAGAAAGGAGACTCATGCCAGTTAATAGAGCTGATAAATAACTATACAGAGTATGAATTTGAAAAAAATCGGTCAAGTTATTTTGAAAAAATCGTGAAAAACATGGTTTTTTAGTAATTATCCGCCATTTTTCTCAAGAATATTACGGAGCTCCTGCAATTTTCCAAGGAAAAAACTCATGTCATTTGATAGGACTTATGAATAGCTACCCATGGCTTGAATTTGAAGAAAATCGTTAGAGCCGTTTTCGAGAAAACCGTGAAAAACCTGGTTTTTGGTCATTATCCGCCATTTTTCTCAAGAATATTACGGAGCTCATGGAATTTTCCCAGAAATGAGACTCATGCCAGTTGATAGTGCTTATGAATTTGAAGTAAATCGTTAGAGCAGTTTTCGAGAAAACGGTGAAAAACATGGATTTTTAGTCATTATCCGCCATTTTTCTCAAGAATATTACGGAGCTCCTGAAATTTTCCCAGAAATGAAACTCATGCCAGTTGATAGGGCTTAAAAATAGCTATCCATGATATAAATTTGAAGAGAATCGTTAAAGCCATTTTCGAGAAAAACGTGAAAAACATGGTTTTTTAGTAATTATCCGCCATTTTTTCCGCCATCTTGAATTGAATTTTATTGAATTTCTTTATTGTCGGGTCCTCATGGTATAGGGACCTTAAGTTTAAAATTTCAAGTCGATCGGTTAATTAGGAATGGAGTTATCGTGTTCACAGACATACACACACACACACACATACACACATACACACATACACACACACAAACCAATACCCAAAAATCATGTTTTTGGACTCAGGGGACCTTGAAACGTATAGAAAACTTGAAATTGGGGTACCTTAATTTTTTTTGGAGAGCAATACTTTCCTTACCTATGGTAGTAGGGCAAGGAAAGTAATAAATTTGTCATTCGGCTGACAAATAATTTTTGTATAGTAGCGCTCATCGTATTTCCATATGGCTGTTTACCCTGTTGTCAATATTTGCAGTGGCAGAAGTCTTCGGGGTGATATACAGCATTCATTTTGGATTTTCATTTAATGATAAATACTTATACATTCTTGTATTACTTTTACATTTTTAAATAGACATAAAATGACTTCCATTATTGAATGATCGAATTGTTCAATAACGTATCAAAATACCGATTCGAAGGTCTTGAAACTCTTCCAGCTAAATTGAAAACCAAGTTGGAAGCAAGCTGAGTAGGCTCTCTTAAAAGGAGAAACTGAGGAACTCATAGTTCAACAACGGACTTATGTAATTCCTCTCTATTAATTAATAATATTTTGATACAATTTTGGAGTCCTAGAGATTCCCAACAACCCTAAAATTAATGAAAACACGAAGACGTAGTCTAAAATCACGAACTCATTTGGAGAATGAAGGCCAAAACACATGAAGTGTTTTTCAAACGAGTCGGCAGGGCAAGAAGCTCTCCGATTGGCTGATTGGGTTGGCGTTTGGGAATCAGCTGATAATCATCCAATCAGAGAGCTTCCTGCTCTGCTAACTCATCTGAAAAACGCCTTATGTGGCTTAACTTTAATATCACTCCAACTCACCAACCACTGAAACAGAACTCAAAAACTAGCATAATAATTCTGAGCATTTGATCTTCTGACTGTTTACCAAAAACATTTCTTTCAGAAATATATTTATTGAAAGTTTGACCTGCTCAATGAATTTTTTAAATAGCTGCAGTAATAAACTTGGGATCTCTATGCCTTTTCACTCGGACATCAACATTATGTCCAAAAGAAAAACTATTGGAAATACTACGATGTAGTATTTAGTAGTAGGCGGTGGTAACAGAGAATCGGCAACACAGTAGTCCTATAATTTTCACTGACTTTATGACGTGAATCTCACCATTTGAGTTTGCCGTGGTAACAGAGAATCGGCAACACCGTAGTCCTGTAATTTTCACTGACTTTATAACGTAAATCTTACTATAGCCAGCAGTCAATGAGATTTTTCTGTGAATGAATCAGCCTGTTATTTATTGCTCTAAGCATGCAGCAACCTTCCGTATTGGTTTGCACCTGTTGTATTGCTTACGGCCCACGTATCTCCAGGCATGTTATGTTGCAGAGACCTTCACACACCTTTATAAGGTTAGATTCACTGTAGCGTATAGTCGTGTGTCCCTTACACTAGGCTGCGGTCTCTACTTTTCGTTTTTCTCTTCTGAATCGGATGGTAAAATAATATGCTCAAAGTTAGCAATATTCAGGTTATTTCAAAGTGGATGAAAATTCCAATTTGAACTTGAAATAGACATCTAAATAGACTTCCTACGCTGCGCTCTTTACTTTTCGTTTTTCTCTTCTGAATCGGATGTTAATATATGCTCAAAGTTAGCAATATTCAGGTTATTTCAAAGTGGATGAAAATTTCAATTTGGACTTGAAATAGACTTCTAAATAGACTTCGAAGATTCAGGCTATTTCAAAGTGGATGAAAATTTTAATTTCAACTTGAAATAGACTCTCACTATTCCCTGAACAGTGGAAGTTGAGAGATATCATTCTCTCATATTGTAGTTAACAAATATTTCATCGGGATTATTTTTATTTATTAAGATACATAGCGAACGACATTAAAAGGATAATTCATCCTTGGCTGGAACAGCTGTGGATAGTAAAAAAGTGAAATTCATAAGATGACGTATAGCCAACTGTGAAACACGATCATTTTAGAGAATTATGTTCTGTTTATCAATAAATAAGAATAACGAACGAAGCTCGGTGCCCGATATTCAGTGATGATTTAGTGAAGTATTTTTATTTAATTTGGTATTAGAGTTTTCTAAATAATTTAGGAATTATTCTTAGTTTATAAATATTTTTGACTCAAAATTGGACATAAAGTGAAAACATAACCTATTTTTGGACAGTTTCTATGTAAATTTGGGAAAGGAACAGTTTTGGGCTTTAAGCCTGTTGTTCCTCTCCCAATCATTCATTGTTGAGAACGATATTATATGTATCAATATATTGATACAAACAATATATTATATACAATATAAAGGTACAAACATTGTACTTTTGTTCACTTTCTTTACTGAAGAATAAAATTTATTATTATTATAAATAAGTGGATGAAAATTTCAATTTCAACTCAATACTGGGCTAAAGTGCACGTCCAGTGCCAACATACATGTCATAAAATTTTTGGTTGGGATCGATTTAGTATGTTATTTTGAGCACAAAATCACAAAAATTAAACGGCGGTCACTATTGTTTTTAAAATAAACTAAGTTCAAAGTGGCAAAACTTTACATGCATTTAACCTATAAGTAGCTAAGGTTAGGGAAAGCTTTAGGTTGGGAAAAGCTTTAGGTTAGGAAAGCTTACGTTAGGAAAAGCTTTGGGTTAGGAAAACTCAGATTAGGAATATTATAATTTGATGATTTCAATAATCAAAATGGCTGCTACTCATAGGTTAAATGCATGTAAAATTGTGCTACTTTGAACTTAGTTTATTTTAAAAACAATAGTGACCGCCGTTTAATTTTGTGATTTTGTGCTCAAATAACATACTAAATCGATCCAACCAAAAATTTGATGACAGGTATGTTGGCACTGGACGTGCACTTACACCCAATACTGGATAGGAGAAATTAAGGAATATTGCCTATTCTCTCATAGATTAGTCATTTTTCAATATTAATCAATGAACATAACGTGGTTGGCAAATCCAGGTAGAATACAGGAGCAATGGACAGTGGGAAACAAAAATGTAAAAGGGAACTTCAATGTTTCAATATCCTCAATTAACCTAGATGAGACATGCCTGGAATAATTATTACTCCTAAGCAACTCAACGATTGGACAGGAATAGAATGATTCTTAAGGAGCTGGAATAAAAACTAAATTTTTATATAAAATAATATAGTAGTTATATATAGTAGTTAAAATAGTATAGTAGTATATAAAATAATAAGCAGTTTTTACAACTAACAATCAACTAAACACAACTCAATCTAGTGTGGGAATATAAAATTGGAAGCGAGATTTGACAATGGATTTGAAATATTGACAATTATTCATTTGAAATAAAGGAATACACATCTCATCATCATCTAATTTAATGCATCAACTTCAAACGATTTTAGTCCTTTTTCCAGCTCTCACTAATTCTCATCACTTTAGAGGAAATAATTCCTTCAAGGAGGATATTCAAATTCCAAATTGACAAAATTTACAATAATTGAAGGCTAGTTTTATTTTAAGAAGAAGATGGAACCATAGAGAAACAATAGCGTAAGTAGATATCCCATGGTAAAGGGCGTTTATGTCGCAACTTTTACTGTCATCTCAAGCCGATTACTGTCGATTATTGTTTATTTTTACCGTTTTGACCGGGTAAGAGTGTATGAACGGCACAATATGACAGACTACCAGCGTCATAAAGCTTCACAGGGAAGAACTACGTGGACTATCGACTTGAGATGACAGTAAAAGTTGCGACATAAACGCCCTATACCATGGGATATCTACTTATGCTACTGTTTCTCCATGATTTTAGTTGAAATGCTTGAATAACTGACAACTCACCTCTTTTGACTCTGATGATGAAGAGAGGAGGGTTGGAGAATTCTTCAACCCCGCATCTTTCCTCACCCCATTCCGAGCTGTCCCATTAATATCTGTGGAAGAAAATAAAAACATCTTGATTGCAGTTATTTACAAGTTGACGAATTTAATTTGTATTACTTTGCATGATTAGTAAAAACAATATAAAAACTTGTAGTACCCCTTATTGGAATTTTTAAAATATTTTAACGACTATTTTCGACCATAGGCATAGCCATATACAAGGCCGCGGCCTACGATATTGCATCATCGCAGTGTAGGCCTAGAATCTAATACATGATTGGTGAAAAAGATCAACTGGTATTTTTTAAAATCTTTTTCGCCAATCATGTATTAGATTCTAGGCCTACACTGCGACGTTGCAATATCGTAGGCTGCGGCCTTGTATATGGCTATGCCATAGGTCATTTTCAAGTCAAATGTTATAAAGGGTACTACAAGTTACTATATCTTCAAGTTATCAACTCTTTAAAGAGGTTTGAAGATGATGAATGGAAGAGTTAAAAGAGGTTTGGAGAGGATGAATGGAAGAGTTGAAAGAGGTTTGAAGAAAATGAAAGGATAATCAAACAAACAAACAGGAATAAGGAAACCTCAAGAATCTCAAGAAGAGTTGAGTAGACAGTTACCAGGCAGAAGCAGGCAAGCGTAACTAGCCCCCTTCAACGGTCAATAAATTTGGACAAGCTAAGAGAAGAGAAGAGAGAAAGACAGTGAGATAAGAGAGAAAGGCTCTCACTCACTCAATGTCGACAAGACAGACGACACTCAAATCAGCCAAATGCCACTGCCTGACTGAGACAGACAGATTACATTGCCATTTACAACCACTAAACCGTTGTTATCGTGAAACCTAGCTTACACTCAACGACCTGAATGATCAGCTATAGTAACAATCACGAAAATTTGTCAGTAATCCTCGTGTATAACATCAATGATTTACATTAGACCAATGCTGACAATTCAATATTAATCTCACTATAGGTCTAGTTAGTCAGAATGACAATCGTTTATGAGGTAGGAACAAAAAAGGAGTACCTAACAAAAGAGAGTATACCTAACAAAAAGAACTATCTGTGTAGTAGTTATTGTGATTTGTTTTTTATTGAAATGGAATACTTCCTTATACAAATAACTAAGGCTCGCTTCGCTCGCCATATCCGTCTAGCCAGGGGGCTCCGCCCCCTGGACCCCGACTGGATCGTCAAGAAATGAGATCAGCGGGCTCGCTTCGCTCGCCTGCATTTCTCATTTGAGCATGCTTCATTCCATCAGAAAGTCAAAGCTGAGAAAGCGCAAAAGCGTTATTTCAAATTACTTCTATCACAACTTTATCAAACCCTAGCTTAGCTTCTGTACTAAATTTGAACAACTTCTGTTCATTTGTTCTTGATAAAGCTGAGAAAACGCTAAAAAAACACTGGAAAACGCTAATTTTGGGCGTATCTTTGGCGTTATTTCAAATTCCTTCTATCACAACATTATTACACCCTAGCTGAGCTCTGTACTAAATTTGAGCATTTACTGTTCATTTGTTCTCGATAAAGCTGAGAAAACGCTAAAAAAACGCTGGAAAACGCAGATTTTGGGGGTATCTTTGAAATTTTTCCAAATCCGTTCTTAGTGCGCCTCTAAAGGGCCAACTGAACCTACCTACCAAATTTGAACGTTTTTGGTCCGGTAGATTTTTAGTTCTGCGAGTGAGTGAGTGAGTCAGTCAGTCAGTGAGTTAGTGCCATTTCGCATATATACCGCAGTATTATATGTAGATAATACTCCCATAAGACAAGAAGAAAGTTTGATCATCCTATTCCGCAAATAAAATTGTCGAAGACACATAAGAGTCATTAGCCTACTATCAGAGATACATGATATTCGATAAACTTCCACTATGGGTTCGTAACCTGCCAGAGAAACGTTTTAAATTAGTTGTTAGTAGATGGCTGAAGAATCAGCCTTTCTATAATCTCAGTGAATATTATGGCATCCAACCCAGATACAATTGAAGAATGACTTAATCTTGCTGATCTACCTGTTTTTCATTTTGTAACATTGTTTTCGACACGCTATTCTTTAAATGAACAATTAGAGATTATATTATAGTAATATGTATTGTATCATTCACATAATATATTATTATAATTATTATTTTAATGGATATTGTACGTATTGCTGTATCAATGTTGATTATGTTTGTGACCTTATGACGAAGTCTATTGCAATTTGTTTGTTTATTGGCAAATAAAGTATTCTTACTCTTATTCTAATCAAAACCACTTATTTATCAAATAGCCACATTCATTACCACAGACATTATCTCAACTGAGTCTCTATAACATTTATTGTTAGTCATTCTTCAGTCAACTTTCTAGTCAATCTCTTAACAATTTGCAGTAAACTGGAGTCAATTGATATGGCGCAACAACCGATACTAATTATTAAAATAAAATATGTCAATATTCAAAAACACTCATTTATCAAATAACGGACATAATATTCCTCTGAGAATGGATAACGGTGCATCACAATCTCCAATAACTCTTTAAAATGTTTGTAGTAAATCATTCTCCAGTCAACTAAATATTTTAAATTCCAAATTCCTAGCTTATAAATATTTTGGACTCAAAATTATACAAGAATCAAGAAGTGTAAACATAACCTATTTTTGAACAATTTCTATCTAAATTTGGGAAAGGAACAGTTGTGGGCTTTAAGCCTGTTGTTCCTCTCCCAATCATTCATAGTTGAGAATTATATTGTATGTATAAATAGATAATAAATATACTGTCTAGTCAATTTCTTAATAATATCTAGTAAACTGGAATTGATTGATATGGCGCATCAACCGAGACTAGTTTCTGACTTTTTTTTAAATATTTGTTATGGTTTTGGCAACTGCTAGTCTCTTCATTAAACAAGAAATGACATCTTCGTGGATTGGCAAACCTATCCTTAACGTATAATACGTTCAAGTTCAATAATAACACTGAGGGTGATGCCCACATAAGCTCTTAGGCCTGTGCGTGGGTAATGAGTGAGAGGGACAATGATGAGAGATGACGACTACTTTTTAGGTAGTCGGGACCGACGGCTTATCATCTCCTCCGAAAGACGGGTTAATATTTCCGGTTTAATTTCCAAGTTTACTATACTGGAATGCAAATTCATGAACAGCTCAGGATACATTATTAAATAGTGCGTATATTTTGTATTTGTATCTTCATGTTTTCCCGTGCAATTGCTTTATGTGAAATGAAATGATTTCATCATTCATCATTTAAACATTAAGAGAAATGCCAAACCGTCGACTTGAATCTTAGACCTCACTTTGCTCGGTCAATAATTATTTTAATGGATATTGTACATATTGCTGTATCAATGTTGATTATTTTTGTAACCTAATGAAGAAGCCTATTCACAGAGAAGAATCTTCTACTTTGTGGCCTATTGCAATTTGTTTGTTTATTGGCAAATAAAGCATTCTTACACTTATTCTAATCAAAACCACTTATTTATCAAATAACCACAGACATTATCTTTTCCATAAACATAATCTCAATTGAGTCTCTATAACCTTTATTGTTAGTCATTCTTCAGTCAACTTACTAGTCAATCTCTTAACAATCTCCAGTAAACCGGAGTTCATTGATAAGTCGCAACAACCGATACTAATTATTTAAATAAAATACTACAATAATAAAAACCTCTCATTTATCAAATAGCCGACATAATATTTATCTGAGAATGGATAACGCTGCATCACAATCTCTACTAACTCTTTACAATTTTTGTAGTTAATCATTCTCCAGTCAACTAAATTTTCTAAACTCCAAATTCCTAGTTTATAAATATTTTGGACTCAAAATTATACAAAAATCATGAAGTGTAAACATAACCTATTTTTGGGCAATTTCTATCTAAATTTGGGAAAGGAACAGTTTTGGGCTTTGAGCCTGTTGTTCCTTTCCCAATATAGTTGAGAATATTGTATGTATCATCCTATCAATGTATAAATAGATAAATAAATAAATATACTGTCTAGTCAATCTCTTAAAATCTCCAGTAAACTGGAATTGAATGATATTGCGCATCAACCGAGACTAGTTTCTGTCTTTTTTAATATTTGATGTGGTTTTGGCAACATTACTGCTAGTCTCTTCATTAAACAAGAAATGAGAGCTTCATGGATTGGCAAACCTATTCATAGCTTATCCAAGTTCAGATTGAAATAAATTGGAAGTTGCATTTGTTCAAATGCTAATTAATGAATAATTATTATTAAACGAAAATCCCAATTACAATGTCGGGGTGATTTACAGCATTTAATTGGGATTTTCGTTTAATAATAATTATAACCTTCAAGTTAAATAATTCCGGTTTAATTCAGAGTTTACATTGCTGGAATACAAATTTATGAACAGCTCACGATGCATTATTGAAAATAGATAATAAATTGATGTGTGCTGTGCCACAATGGATCTCTATCGTTGTACCGGAATGAAACCTGTAGCAAAATTATTTGAAGAACCAACAGAATTCTTACTGAACTCATTAGTTTACAATACGGAAACCTGAACTCGGTTAGCATGTTAACCGCAATCAAGGTAATAAGGAACTGAATGTCCCGACCAATAAACGATATTTTCATTCAATCATCTATTTTGATCCAACCACAACTTCTGAAACAGCAGTGCATATCAACAATGGAAACATTTTCAATGTAACCGAGAGTTGAAACTGAAACCCTCATTAATTATTCAAGCTATTTGACCACAAAGGTCGGCGAATGTCACGAAGGCTCTTGTTTTCGGTTGGTTCATTTTTCCATATCAATTGAACATTCATTTAAATATAAAATGGTTGATGAATTGGAATGACGTTGATGAACGAGGCAAGGATTCAACACACCGAGTTTCACATACCAGCTTTCGTCACCTTTTCGCTGAATCACAGTACAGGTAGGGCTCCTACACCAATAAAACCAAGACAGTGCATTCTGGTGACGTCAGCACAGGTAGGACTCCTACACCAATAAAGATTTGTTGATTTCAGCTGATCTATATAAGCTAGTGTTTTTATTGGTGTAGGAGCCCTACCTGTGCTGACGTTACCATCAACCACCTGTCATGCCCTATGGCTTTGTTTACGGAGGTAGTGGAATTATGGAATATTCATAATGCAGAAGACAGCTGTGAGGATAATTTATAAGATTTATAAGTCTAGTAAAGTAGAGTTACCATTCTATGACAGATCCCAGGAAACACTGCATCTAGTATTACCCTAATTGAGGATAAATTATGTGCGATATCATGTGAATCTCATGTCCGATATTTCTGTGGAGAACAGATGACACGATAGACATGAGTGGCATGCAAAATGAGTGTGTAAATGAATGAATGGATACATTTATGAATGAATAAATGAATGAATCAATCTAAGATTACTGACCGGTAGTAAGCGACGCGGCGCTCCTCAGCCGGGAGGTCCTCGTGGTCCGTATGGACGCCGCATCCTGAGTAGCGGTTACAGCGTTGGCGTCGCGACGTCCAAACTGGGCGGCCAACTGGCGACGTCGCTCCTCCTTGTAGCGTGCGATGCGCTGTTGCCGCACTTCCTCAGCTGACGGCGTCGCAATCGCCGCCATCTTTAGTGTTTCAACCCCCTCTCCATCACCCTCCACACTAGCACACTCGCCGCTGGAAATAACAATAGTTCAAATCACATTTAATCCATAATTAATTCAAGAATAACAATAAAATAAATTACTGAAGATAACTGCTGGAATAGCCGCTGAAAATAACAATAATTCAAATTACATTTAATCCATAATTTATTCAAAAATAACAATAAAATAAATTACTGAAGATAACTGCTGGAATAGCCACTGAAAATAACAATAATTCAAATTACATTTAATCCATAATTTATTCAAAAATAACAATAAGATAAATTACTGAAGATAACTGCTGAAATAGCCACTGAAAATAACAATAATTCAAATTACATTTAATCCATAATTTATTCAAAAATAACAATAAAATAAATTACTGAAGATAACTGCTGGAATAGCCACTGAAAATAACAATAATTCAAATTACATTTAATCCATAATTTATTCAAAAATAACAATAAGATAAATTACTGAAGATAACTGCTGAAATAGCCACTGAAAATAACAATAATTCAAATTACATTTAATCCATAATTTATTCAAAAATAACAATAAAATAAATTACTGAAGATAACTGCTGAAATAGCCACTGAAAATAACAATAATTCTCATTACATTTAATCCATGAATAATTCAAAAATAATAATAAAATAAATTACTGAAGATAACTGCTGAAATAGCCACTGAAAATAACAATAATTCAAATTACATTTAATCCATAATAATTCAAATTAAATTTAATTCATATTACTTTTCAATCCATTACAAATATAAGTATACAGAGAGTCTGTAACAATTGAAGACCGTGGATTCTATTTGAAATTTGGGAATAGACAATCGCAAAATCTCTTATTTGCTCTACAGCCCGGGGTGGGCTTCGGTATTCTCTACAAATCTCCTCCACTCATCTCTGTAATAATAATAATTAACTTCGAAGACTATGCATATCATTGAGTTTTCAGCACCAGCTCTGAGGGCAACATTGTCACCAAAGAGAAGGAAAAACTGACAAAATATCTTGACCTACTAATAGGCTGAACCCAGGCTGTGAGAATGGTGGTGTTGATTGTAGGTGTACTGGGGGGCATGAGACCCTCATTTTTGGCCAACCTTAGAACGATTCCAGCCTGTGAGAGACCTGCTACTGTACTTGTAGGTCGGATGCAGAAGGCTGTAATTCTTGGGTCATTACGTCTACTCAGAGCCAACGATTTAATGGTAACGGACCCAGTATAATTGTTTACCACATGTGGAGCAGTCACTCTGGTAAAATCGCTTGTCACTCTTTCTTGGGAGTTGGAGCCCAGGGAAAGGGTGGTCAAGCAAAACCTCAAACAGGAAAATGATGATGATAATAATAATAATAATAATAGTTGGCCTCCACCTCACCCCTACAGCCAATCTGTTCCACCACTTGGGGCCAAGTTCCTGCTTGAATATGCTTAGTCTATTTTATGTGCAATAGAACGGCTCAAGCCTTTGTATATTAAAAATTGTATATATTTAAAATTGAGAGCTGAGTTGACTGAATCACCAACTTTGGCGATATTAATTATTTATTATTGTGTAGAAATTATTAAAACTCGACAATCATTATGTTATTTTTCTGTGCATTTCAGTACTTGGATTATTGATAAAATTCAACATCCATAGATTATCATCCATCAACAGAATTGTTTCATTTGTACTCCTGTTATTAAAAAAATGAATTTTTTTATTTTTAGAACTCGTGGCTGGAGCTCAAGGCTTCTTTTTCCAGTCACTATTTTATGTTATTTGTAAAAATATTTCTTGTATTTGGCAATAACTTCATTATTCATTTTACCCATATTGCAATAGTCAATAGTGATGAATTAATGTATCAATTAAATTTAAAGTTAAATGAAAAAGACTATGAAATTGTCAAAAAACCACAGATTTATTGATACTTAAAAAGGCCGGTTTCGGTTATTACACCATTGTCAATCTCTGATAAACTGAAGGATAGCATAAGGATGAAGGATAAATGATAACATGAACGGCTTCATGACATGAAGAATAAATCTGTGGTTTTTTGACAATTTCATAGTCTTTTTCATTTAATATTAATAATTACCACAATATCAAATTCTCACCTACACAAAATAGTTATTTGTATATCTAGAGTGAAAAGTACAACTTTTTCTCCCTGCGGGAAAAGCTTGAAGCCCGAGGCGAAGCCGAGGGCAACAATTTTCCTGATGGAGAAAAAGTATTTTTCACTCGTGATGTACACAACATTTTTCCTCCATCTACATTTTTCTATAGAAACTGCAAATAAAATCATTTTAATAACTTACGTATTGGTGACAATGTTTCCTAACAACATAACCTAAAATCTAAAACCTAAAAACCGGTCGTCTGATTGGCACTGCCGATTGCGCTATCTATCGGCCAAAGTTGTAACAATTATATCAGCTGGGTGTCTACCAAAATGGCTGACTCCATCACGCGGCTCAGATTTGAATTGCAGATCAAAAATATTTGTTGGCTGGTATTTTGAATAGAATAAAATATTTTTAAAATTGTATAAATTTTTATCATCTACTAAAATATTAAGAATATAATATCATACAAACATATATTTCATGAGTTGATCAAATTTCTGGTTGTGGTATTGAATTCAGTTGACTCAATGACAGACACCTCTTTATGCTTTCTCATCTGAGCTTAGACTTTCTAACCTATTACAATTTAAGTTTTTAAAATAGAGATGCTTCCCATGTTATTTAAATGGAGTCACTTTTCCTCCCTAGGGAGTTTTTCTGTTTTTTACTACCGAGAGCGAAAAAGTGACACTTTAGTATCATGTTTCAGGGAGTAAAGTAAGTACTTTAGACAGTAGGTGGAGGAAATAGTTATTTGTATATCTAGAGTGAAAAGTACAACTTTTTCTCCCTGCGGGAAAAGCTTGAAGCCCGAGGCGAAGCCGAGGGCAACAATTTTCCTGAGGGAGAAAAAGTATTTTTCGCTCGGATGCAGAAGGCTGTAATTCTTGGGTCATTACGTCTACTCAGAGCCAACGATTTAATGGTAACGGACCCAGTATAATTGTTTACCACATGTGGAGCAGTCACTCTGGTAAAATCGCTTGTCACTCTTTCTTGGGAGTTGGAGCCCAGGGAAAGGGTGGTCAAGCAAAACCTCAAACAGGAAAATGATGATGATAATAATAATAATAGTTGGCCTCCTTATCACCCCTACAGCCAACCTGTTCCACCACTTGGGGCCAAGTTTCTGCTTGAATATGCTTAGTCTATTTTATGTGCAATAGAACGGCTCAAGCCTTTGTATATTAAAAATTGTATATATTTAAAATTGAGAACTGAGTTGACTGAATCACCAACTTTGGCGATATTAATTATTTATTATTGTGTAGAAATTATTAAAACTCGACAATCATTATGTTATTTTTCTGTGCATTTCAGTACTTGGATTATTGATAAAATTCAACATCCATAGATTATCATCCATCAACAGAATTGTTTCATTTGTACTCCTGTTATTAAAAAATGAATTTTTTTATTTTTAGAACTCGTGGCTGGAGCTCAAGGCTTCTTTCTCCAGTCACGCCAAAATTTCCAGTCACTATTTTATGTTATTTGTAAAATATTTCTTGTATTTGGCAATAACTTCATTATTCATTTTACCCATATTGCAATAGTCAATAGTGATGAATTAATGTATCAATTAAATTTAAAGTTAAATGAAAAGACTATGAAATTGTCAAAAAACCACAGATTTATTGATACTTAAAAAGGCCGGTTTCGGTTATTACACCATTGTCAATCTCTGATAAACTGAAGGATAGCATAAGGATGAAGGATAATGATAACATGAACGGCTTCATGACATGAAGAATAAATCTGTGGTTTTTTGACAATTTCATAGTCTTTTTCATTTAATATTAATAATTACCACAATATCAAATTCTCACCTACACAAAATAGTTATTTGTATATCTAGAGTGAAAAGTACAACTTTTTCTCCCTGCGGGAAAAGCTTGAAGCCCGAGGCGAAGCCGAGGGCAACAATTTTCCTGATGGAGAAAAGTATTTTTCACTCGTGATGTACACAACATTTTTCCTCCATCTACATTTTTTTATAGAAACTGCAAATAAAATCATTTTAATAACTTACGTATTGGTGACAATGTTTCCTAACAACATAACCTAAAATCTAAAACCTAAAAACCGGTCGTCTGATTGGCACTGCCGATTGCGCTATCTATCGGCCAAAGTTGTAACAATTATATCAGCTGGGTGTCTACCAAAAATGGCTGACTCCATCACGCGGCTCAGATTTGAATTGCAGATCAAAATATTTGTTGGCTGGTATTTTGAATAGAATAAAATATTTTTAAAATTGTATAATTTTTATCATCTACTAAAATATTAAGAATATAATATCATACAACATATATTTCATGAGTTGATCAAATTTCTGGTTGTGGTATTGAATTCAGTTGACTCAATGACAGACACCTCTTTATGCTTTCTCATCTGAGCTTAGACTTTCTAACCTATTACAATGTAAGTTTTTAAAATAGAGATGCTTCCCATGTTATTTAAATGGAGTCACTTTTCCTCCCTAGGGAGTTTTTCTGTTTTTTACTACCGAGAGCGAAAAAGTGACACTTTAGTATTATGTTTCAGGGAGTAAAGTAAGTACTTTAGACAGTAGGTGGAGGAAAAGTATATTTAAAGTGTCGAAGAATCTCTTATCTGGCTTCTTGCAAAGTTTTTAATTTTGAATGAATTGAAATGCTCAAAGAAGTCGATTCTATTGGTGAAACGGTTGCCTATTGTGATACATATTTCAAGAGGTGATGTATAACTTCTCACATGGGTATGAAACTGATGGAAATTCCTCAAGTTGCATGTGGGCACTACAATATTCCAACCCATCATTGCCAACTTTCAGGTGTCAATGAAGGCATTTGTGCAGGAATATAGCATCAAACTCCTCTCTTCTTGCTATCATTCGATATCATGCTAATAGTATAAACTCAATGTTTATACTAGCATGAGTATATACTGAGTGAAATAATATGAATTTTTTAAAAGTATATGACATAAAACGTATTTTATTAGTTGTTTATAGTACGCTCTATTTTTCTTTTCTTTTTAACCCTAAAGAGACACACTGGGGTGTTTCACTCCCCAGGGATTTTTTTCTGTACTGCAGTTGACAATATCAAATAGATGGGAATTTTTGCCCAGTCTAAATTAGGTTTGAAGCATTGTCAGCTGCTCTCCACCACTTCCAGTCAGTAATAGCATTCTACAAGGTCACCAGCTCATCTTGTTCTTCGTTTGGGGTGTCTAACACCCCAGAGTGTCTTTCACGTAGGACTTTTATCAAATACTTTTTTACAGAGATTTACTTGTATTGACCACTACGAATGTGGTATGGGATGATGGATGAGAATGGAATAAATGTTATGATTCTCTACAACTTGAGGTTCAAAACAACAAAATGAAGAGACGTGAGTTTTTGATGAAGTTGTCATTGGCAATGATCAAGCCATTCCATCAAACCAGATTAGGAGCTCCAACACTCAGGCGGAACATACGTACTTCTAAAATTAGTATAAATATTGATAAGCAGTGCTTTATTTCCGATTTCTGTATGCACTTGGAACAAAAATGATTAAGTAATGATGAAGTATGGGCTAAGTAATTTTTTCTCTATATTTTTCAAAGAAACAAGCAAAATTAAATTGGGGTGTTCAACACCCCAGTGTGTCTACTGTATTAGCATAAAGGTGCGTACAGACTTTCGCTCTGCTCCGCAACCGAACGTCACTCCAGCAGAGCGATTGATGATCGACCGGGGAGCAACAGTGGTTCGACCGGGGAACGCGAGAAGATCTAACATCTTCCGTAACGTTCATGATGGGTGCGTGGGCGGAGCGACTGTTGTTCGATGGAGGAACGAGGGCGGTACGAGGGCGGTACGAGGGCGGAGCGTGCTCGGTGCGGGTTGGAAGTGCGTATATTTTTACGCAGCTTAAAGTAAGTGTGTCTCTGTAGGGTTAATATGCTTATCTTAGTTGTTGGAATTCACAGTTGTTATTTGTCATATTAAAATCTATAATATTTATTTTATCAATCTGTGATGGAAAATAAATATTATTCAGACTCTATACACTCTTCCTTCACCCTCTATAGGACTACTCTCTTATATCACTATCCTTGCTTACTCACCAATGAATAACGTCATAATAAACCATCAAAATCTTATTGAAATTTACATAAAAATTATTAAATAAACAGAAGATGATAAAGGAATTATGCGTCAAATTCATGAACCACGAGATTAAATGAGTCATACTGCTGATAATGGGTATGACAGATATTAGTTATTTGTAGCTTCTAATTTCAGTGTAACAGACATCTACCTACTACAGATTTGTTTTTACTTTCATTGCCCTATTACCATAGGTAAGGAAAGTATTGCTTTCCGAAAAAAATTAAGGTACCCCAATTTCTGAAGTTCTATACGTTTTAAGGTCCCCTGAGTCCAAAAAAGTGGTTTTTGGGTATTGGTCTGTATGTGTGTGTGTGTGTGTGTGTGTGTGTGTGTGTGTGTGTGTGTGTGTGTGTGTGTGTGTGTGTGTGTGTGTGTGTGTGTGTGTGTGTGTGTGTGTGTGTGTGTGTGTGTGTGTGTGTGTCATTAGTCGTTTATACACCGATATCTCGCCGACACGACAGGACAGGACAGAATTTACTCTGATGGACAGTATTAGAGGAGACTGTGGTTTATAACTGCGCGAGGTCTACTGTTCACAGAACTACTAGTACATTGGATTCAACATTGGGAGATATAGGATGTATTCCAGCATAGCGTAGCCAAGTGTGGATAGATCCTAGACCAATATTGCCAAAAGATCTCACGACTGATAGCCTTCTGAAATCACTACTGTTCACTAAAGTATACAAAATGCTAATCCATGTCACAACAGTAACAGGTCTGTGTGATCCAGTCACATATCTGGAATCAGACTTCAAATTATTATAGAGTCCGGAATGAAAAATCAAATTATATTGTGTTTGTGAAGGGTCGGCTTCCGAGCTCGGGATTCAACTAAGTACTAGACTTTAAACAGCTTGAGTCAGAAAATTGGTTTTACGAAACGGGGCGTATTCTTAGTTTTTACTTTCCTTGCCCTATTACCATAGGTAAGGAAAGTATTGCTTTCCGAAAAAAATTAAGGTACCCAAATTTCTAAATTTCTATACGTTTCAAGGTCCCCTGAGTCCAAAAAAGTGGTTATGGGTATTGGTCTGTATCGTGTGTGTGTGTGTGTGTGTGTGTGTGTGTGTGTGTGTGTGTGTGGTGTGTGTGTTGTGTGTTGTGTGTGTGTGTGTGTGTGTGTGTGTGTGTGTGTGTGTGTGTGTGTGTGTGTTGTGTGTGTGGTGTGTGTGTGTGTGTGTGTGTGTGTGTGTGTGTGTGTGTGTGTGTGGTGTGTGTGGTGTGTGTGGTGTGTGTGTGTGTGTGTGTGTGTGTGTGTGTGTGGTGTGTGTGTGTGTGTGTGTGTGTGTGTGTGTGTGTGTGTGGTGTGTTGTGTGTTGTGTGTGTGTGTGTGGTGTGTGTGTGTGTGTTGTGTGTGTGGTGTGTGTGTGTGTGTTGTGTGGTGTGTGTGTGTGTGTGTGTGTGTGTTGATTAAATTTAAAGTAAATGAAAAAGACTATGAAATTGTCAAAAAAACACAGATTTATTGATACTTAAAAAGGCCGGTTTCGGTTATTACACCATTGTCAATCTCTGATAAACTGAATGATAGCATAAGGATGAAGGATAAATGATAACATGAACGGCTTCATGACATGAAGAATAAATCTGTGGTTTTTTGACAATTTCACAGTCTTTTTCATTTAATATTAATAATTACCACAATATCAACTTCTCAGCTGTATATTTAAAGTGTCGAAGAATCTCTTATCTGGCTTCTAGCAAAGATTCTATTCTATTTTTGAATGAATTGGAATGTTCAAAGAAGTCGATTCTATTGGCCAAACGGTTGCCTATTGTGATACATCTTTCAAGAGGTGATGTATAACTTCTCAAATGGGCATGAAACTGATGGAAATTCCTCAAGTTGCATGTGGGTACTACAATTCCAAACTCATGATTGCCAACTTTCAGGTGTCCATGAAGGCATTTGTGCAGAAATATAGCATCAAACCTCTCTCTTCTTGCTAACATTCGATATCATGCTAATAGTATAAACTATACTCAATTAAATAATATATTTTTTTTTCAAAATTATATGACATAAAACGTATTTTATTAGTTGTTTATAATACGCTCTATTTTTCTTTTCTCTTTAACCCTAAAGAGACACACTGGGGTGTTTCACTCCCCAGGGATTTTTTTCTGTTCTGCAGTTGACAATATCAAACAGATGGGAATTTTTGCCCAGTCTAAATTAGGTTTGAAGCATTGTCAACTGCTCTCCACCACTTCCAGTCAGTAATAGCATTCTACAAGGTCACCAGCTCATCTTGTTCTTCGTTTGGGGTGTCTAACACCCCAGAGTGTCTTTCACGTAGGACTTTTATCAAATACTTTTTTACAAAGATTTACTTGTATTGACCACTACGAATGTGGTATGGGATGATGGATCAGATTGGAATAAATGCTATGATTCTCTACAACTTGAGGTTCAAAACAATAAAATGAAGAGACGTGAGTTTTTGATGAAGTTATTGGCAACGATCAAGCCATTCCTTCAAACCAGATTAGGAGCTCCAACACTCAGGCGGAACATACGTACTTCTAAAATTAGTATAAATATTGATAAGCAGTGCTTTACTTCCGATTTCTGTATGCACTTGGAACAAAAATGATTAAGTAATGATGAAGTATGTGCTAAGTAATTTTTTCTCTATATTTTTCAAAGAAACAAGCAAAATTAAATTGGGGTGTTCAACACCCCAGTGTGTCTACTGTGTTAGCATAAAGTAAGTGTGTCTCTGTAGGGTTAATATGCTTATCATAGTTGTTGGAGCTCACAAGTTGTTATTTGTCATATCAAAATCTATAATATTTATTTTATTAATTTGTGATGGAAAATAAATATTATTCAGACTCTATACACTCTTCCTTCACCTTCTATAGGCCTACTCTCTTATATCACTATCCTAGCTTACTCACCAAGGAATAACGTCATAATAAACCATCAAGTCTTATTGAAATTTACAGAATAATCATCAAATAACAGAAGATGATAATGGAATGCTTCAAATTTATGACCTCACTGGATTGAATGAGTCATACTGCTGATAATGGGTATGAAAGATATTAGTTATTTGTAGCTTCTAATTTCAGTGTAACAAACATCTCTCTAATACAGATTTGTTTTTTCATATTGATTTCTACAGTGATGTAGATTTGATGCCTAGTGAGACATCTGTCAACTGAGTTGATGGAATGCCAAAAAACTCGAACGTCAAATAATCCATGGGTTGATTATCAATGAAAGAATGAATAATAATTATGGATTTTATCACTAACAGCAACTAATTAATCATTTATCCAATTAACAAGATGAATAATAGCGATCACACAGCAGAGATTTTCAAAATTGAGTTAGAATCCAATTTCACACAAGTATCGCGAGTTGGAAGCAGAATACATGGTCACAAAAAGCCATGATTAATATACGCCCAATATACGTAAGAAAGTATTTGGTCATAGACGATTAATTACACGAACAAAGTTTGGTATCCAACGATATCTTTTCCCTATGATATTACTAAATAGCCGAAAGATCTGTTAAGGAATGTCCACACATGCCGAACCGAACCTCGAAAAGCGCAGCGAACCGCGCATTCCGACCATTACATCGCACCGTCCAGCGGACATAAGCATATGAGGAGGTGCCGCGCAAAAGGTAACATGTCCATCAAAACAACAACGGCAGAAATGTTGAAAAATTGTTTTCCTACAGATACCCTGAAAAGTGACCATTTGTGCACTGATTGCAGGCCGCAAAGAATCACTTTTCCGCTCTAGTGCGCAAAGTAATACTTTGCGTACTCCAGATTTGCAGCATGACAACGCAAAATAGTTAGTAGGTTATATGGAGCATCAGTGCAGGAAAATCAAAATTAAGTTGGTAACACTGACTGTGGTGCACGTTATAATATGGCAGAATGGACAACGATGACAGCGACAGCCACCACATGAGTGCCGCCTTCATTCATTTACTACATTATTATTATTCAATTTTAAATGAATTAAGGTTTTTATTAATAATAAAATTACACAGAAGAACATTTGATGGATTTCAGGGAATTTTACCCATAATTACCCACTTTTCATATTCAATGGTAACTGTAGGAAAAATTTAATGTGAAATACGTGCGCAAAGTTCCTCTGCTGCACTCAAGAAACCATTCCGCCCTCGCCTACGGCTCGGGCGTAAACGTTTCTTTCGGTGCAGCAAACTGTCACTTTGCGCACTAGTTGCACAAATAACTATTTCAGGTTTACTGACCAACAAAATGCATAACAATAATTAAATTTAATCAATTTACTATCAAGTACATGAGATATGAATCAGCTATTCATTGGTTGAAACATATGTTTCATAATGTTCAAAATCAGCAGTTAACCATTCGCCGTGCCGTTCTCCGAACCGTTCGCCGTACCGCTCGCCGAACGCTGAATTTTTCAGCCAATCAGAGCCCTCATTCACAATTAGATTCATTTAAATTCGCCGTGAGAGATTACAACCATTCGAAATTAAGTTAGACAAAGTATATATTATTTCCTATGATAAAACAACTGTGATCTCAAAGGTTATTTATTCTATGAAGTGAAAAATGACAGTTTGCCACCGACAATACTTCTTTATAAACATGGAATGAAAATATATGAGAAGGAAGATAAAGATTTGATAATATCTCTCACCTTTTCTCAGCATAGCCAAACTGGACCATATCACTACATGCTTGGCGGTATCTTTCTGCAACAAACAAAAAAGAAAATTCAATTTCTGGGAAGAAAAATTTATTTATGAACATAATTTATTTGTGTATTCAACCTGTACAGAACTAGAGAATGACTCATGCAAGATGGATGAACGGTCATTCAACTATAGTGAGGTCTACGTCATAATGGCATGAATGATTAACATAGGTGTTGCTTTCCTTGGCTATCATTCGATGAAGCAGATAGCTTTATCCTTTTCTAGCTCTGCAACGTTGTAAAATCGTTTTCAACAATGTCGAAATATAATTGATTAACAAAATATCAGTATCTAATCTCAATTATGAAAATCGAATATTTTAACATTAAAAGGAAAATCTTGACGAAAAAATATGATTGATTATTTAATACAATAATTAACAGTTAGATTACATTATATAATATAATATTATCTAATATTACATCATATACCGGTATCAGCTATCCTACCGAAGGCAGTGGCAATGCAGAGAATAGTCAACGCTGTTCTTCTATCTTTCCACCACTGCCATTATAATGTGGACTTCAATATTTGTAATGAAGCAGTCATGATAAGTCTCTTATATGACTATAATGTCACATTTGACATTGCACTATATCCTCATTAATCAAATGTCATGTCACTGTGAATCATGTAACCAGGTATTCCATCATATAGAGTGAGTCAAAAGTCCGAGAACGGCTTAATATCTCATACACAAAGGTAATTTGACGGTGGGTGTGATTGGGGATCCTACTCGAATTGAAAAAACTACTTTACTATGACTTTAAAAATCTGGTCCGCCATCTTGGATCCGCCATTTTAAATGCAACTCTATTTTTTTTTTAATAGGAAGGTGGTCGTCCGATACATGAATTCGATACGGAATTTCAAGAAAAATAAATGGCCAAAACCGCACATCGATATCTCAAACCGTTTAGAAGATATTCACATTATTAATCAATACTAAATCTAGTACAAAAATTAAATCTTCATTTTATAACTATTATTTATAATATAAAGGATATCATTTCGTTATTATATCTAATTAAATAAATTTATGTATCTTGGTTTAAGTGCAGTAGCATATACTTTTTAGCTCTGCAACGTTGTAAAATCGTTTTCAACAATGTCGAAATATAATTGATTAACAAAATATCAGTATCTAATCTCAATTATGAAAATCGAATATTTTAACATTAAAGGAAAATCTTGACGAAAAAATATGATTGATTATTTAATACAATAATTAACAGTTAGATTACATTATATAATATAATATTATCTAATATTACATCATATACCGGTATCAGCTATCCTACCGAAGGCAGTGGCAATGCAGAGAATAGTCAACGCTGTTCTTCTATCTTTCCACCACTGCCATTATAATGTGGACTTCAATATTTGTAATGAAGCAGTCATGATAAGTCTCTTATATGACTATAATGTCACATTTGACATTGCACTATATCCTCATTAATCAAATGTCATGTCACTGTGAATCATGTAACCAGGTATTCCATCATATAGAGTGAGTCAAAAGTCCGAGAACGGCTTAATATCTCATACACAAAGGTAATTTGACGGTGGGTGTGATTGGGGATCCTACTCGAATTGAAAAAACTACTTTACTATGACTTTAAAAATCTGGTCCGCCATCTTGGATCCGCCATTTTAAATGCAACTCTATTTTTTTTTTAATAGGAAGGTGGTCGTCCGATACATGAATTCGATACGGGATTTCAAGAAAAAATAAATGGCAAAAACCGCACATCGATATCTCAAACCGTTTAGAAGATATTCACATTATTAATCAATACTAAATCTAGTACAAAAATTAAATCTTCATTTTATAACTATTATTTATAATATAAAGGATATCATTTCGTTATTATATCTAATTAAATAAATTTATGTATCTTGGTTTAAGTGCAGTAGCATATACTTTTTGTAAAGCTTTTTTGTATTTTGTTTTTGGCAAATAATTCATAAATAAATACCATGCAAATCAGAAATGAAAACAGGAGTGGTAAATGGCAACCAATAATAAATGTAATCTTTAATAATGTAATGTTTCTGTAATTATACATAAGATAAATTATGTAAACAAACAATTATATTTTGTCATAATTTTATGTATTTATGTGCAAAATAAATAAATTTTGAATTGAATTTTCGAATTCAATAGTAAGGAGGTGATAAGATGTTTTTATTTCAGCAATGTTCCCTCACTCTTCTCCCCCAGTCATGAAACATCATGTTTTTGCCACTATTTAGAAAACTCAGAACCCACAAATTACCGGACGAAATTGAGTAATTTGGAGAAACGTTTCATAACTGCAATCACTTGAAATGTGAGGCTCAAGATGAAAAAACCAGACTGCATTTCTGATTTCATGGCTGAGAAGCGAAAGCTCCACTATACCGAGATCACTTCACATTGTCAGCAGTATTGATTGAATTGGTAGTATTGATGTTACTTATACCGAATACTGACAGTTGAGAGTGAATTTCTCTGCAGAAACAAGATTTGCTCCACTGAGCCAAACAGTTATTCCCCAATTTACACACAATAATTCCTAATTACAAGTGGCCTATAAATAGAAACAGTAGTAGCAGCAATACAGGCTTCAGCACTTGCAAAATTTTTGGTTCCACTTCGTTTGTTGCAATAGTATTAGTGGATTTAATTGAAACCGTAAACAACAATCTAGTCTAGACAGAATCATTTAGGCTCAACTCATACTACCTCGACTTGAATTGTAGGACTCTATAGTGAGGTCCATGTTATAATGGCAGTGGATAGAGATAAAAGAACAACGTTGCCTCTTCTCTGCCTTAATTAATTACATTTCTACACTGTCAAAAACAGATTTGGCATCGTTGCGGAGCTAGAAAAGGATAGTACTACCTGCTTTGTCGAATTATAGACAAGGATAGTAGTATCAAAGTTAATCAAATACTGTCATTATAACGTGGACCTCACGTTAGTCGAGGATACTCCAGTCTCTAACCTAACCTAATCTAATCTAACCTAACCTAACCTTGACCTTACATGAGCTTTTTTGATCATTGTCACCACTTCAGTTTCATCCTCCTCAATTTCTAACCTCACATTATAAAATACATTTCGTCACTACTGCGCATGTAACAAATTTTTAAAAATATTATGAATATATTGTCTTATCCAATTTTTATTATAGTCTTATTTGAAATGATAAAACATCACTTTCATACAACATAATCTCACTTTCATTATAATGCATGATAATACGCAACTCAAGTTGAGGCTCGACCAACATGTCGAGTCGACGCTCGACTCAGTCTCACAGTCGTGAGGTCGCGAAGACTAGAATCGACTGGTCTGAGTGTCACCGTTTGAAAACACATGCTGCGTTGTGAAGAGACTAGACTCGACTCTAGAGGAGAGCATGTGTTTCCAAATGGTGACACTCAGACCAGTCGATTCTAGTCTCGACTAATCTGTAGAATTATATTCTGTATGAATCTGTATATTTTTTTACGATAGTTTTCTACAGATTTGAAGAACACACAAGAATCTAATCGACTGGTCTGAGTGTCACCGTTTGAAAACACATGCTGCGTTGTGAAGAGACTAGACTCGACTCTAGAGGAGAGCATGTGTTTCCAAATGGTGACACTCAGACCAGTCGATTCTAGTCTCCGCGACTGTCACCATTTGAAAACACATGCTCTCCTCTAGAGTCGAGTCTCTTCTCGACCTGAGTCGCGTAAGTGTGAGTTGAGCCTTAGTATTGATGAGGTCAGAAAAATGTGAATTCGTAATTCTAGTGGTACATATTTTGAAGATAGTTTCCTACAGATTTTGTCAGTTTTCCTATTGAACTTTCATTTATAAAATTATCCAAAGACTGAATGTCGTTTATGTGATTACTATGTCTGAAAATGCAGTAGAACTTAGCTCAACTATTGTTATTCCTAACTTATTAGTGCCGGTTGCACAACAGCCGGTTAAATTTTAACCGTGATTAAATTCCACGAGAACCAATCAGAGAAGCCGTCTTTTCAAAAACGCCCTCTCTGATTGGTTCTCGTGAAATTAATCACGGTTAAAATTTAACCAGCTGTTGTGCAATCGGGCCTTAGTATTAAAACACACAAGAATCTGGACTTGAATAAGTGATATTAATTTTGTTTCTTCTATAAAGTTACAGAATGGATAAGAACACTATGGCCCGGTTGCAAAAAAAACGGTTAAATTTTAATCGTGATTAATTCCACGAGAAACAATCAGAGAAACCCTCTATCCAAAAAAGCCTTATCTGTTTGTTTCTTGTGAAATTAATCAAGATTAAAAATTAACCGGCTTTTGTGCAACCGGCACTATGGCTTATAGCTTCTTATAATTAGAACGAATAGGATGGGAAACTGAGGCCCGTATTTAAAACGATTCTAAGTTCAAACCACAGAAAAAATATAGCTTTAACTGGGTTATTTATTTTGAAAGGTATTATAAGAGTGTCAAATATATACTGAGGACCGTATTCGAAATGATTATTTCAAGTTTGAACTTGGTCAAGTTTTAGCTGAGTAGCAACGACTTTTGAATACCGATTTGAATTTTGCAGTGAAAAGTGTAAATTTAGAGTATTTTGCTCACTATAACCTTAGTTTCCGGTTTCCCAACTTTGGACTATATTCGGTGAGGGGGAACCACCCTTGGGTCTCCCCACCATTGAAAGCCATACGATGATAATAATAGTACCGATTTCAGTTTAAATTCTAAACTTACTGAAATTCGACGTCCAAGTTCGAACTTGAAATCATTTTGAATATGGGCCTTATTATTAGACACTTGTAAATATACCTTTCCAAACAAGATATATTATAGAACTAAATACCGAGAGAGTATGACCTATACACTACAACATACGTTGAAGAATCACAAGCAAATACTCTCTGATTCTACTCAAGACAACAATTACTAGTAAAATAAACTGTTAAAAAACTAAACTAAACTATTACTTGTCAACCTAACTGAAGCTGAAACTGAATATCTTGGTAGCAAGCTAAACAACAACTAATAAGAGACAGCTAATAACAACGTTCCGTACCTAAGAATGTCCCTATTATTCACACCTTGTATCACATGAAGTTTCATCAAATTCTATTTAAATTTTCCAGGTAAACAAGTCGTAATTATACAGCACGGAATACAGAACAGCTGATTGTTTTTATAGCCTGCAGTGATACAGAAGACATTGTTGTATTGTCGAATAATAATCTATATTTATATATAAAAGCGAAATGGCACTCACTCACTGACTGACTGACTGACTCACTCACTCACTCACTCGCAGAACTAAAAATCTACCGGACCAAAAACGTTCAAATTTGGTAGGTATGTTCAGTTGACCCTTTAGAGGCGCACTAAGAAATCTTTTGGCAATATTTTAACTCTGAGGGTGGTTTTTAAGGGTTTCGTCTTTTAGCATGTATATTCTTCTTATTCTCTTAATTATAATTGAAAAAAGGCCATACCATATGTTAATATAGAACTATAATCTAGAGAGAGTACCTCTTCGAAACATTTGTTAACTGGTAACTAAATTAATAATTTTGTCAGGTTGGCATTAAGTTGAGTTGACTTTGTTAGGTTGGCACCAAGTTGAAGATTGAAATGCACTTATCGCGGAAAAATTGATTGGGCACTGCTACTTCAATCGGAGCTATTCCTGGGAATATTATATTACTAGCCGTCAGGCTCGCTTCGCTCGCCATATCCGTTTAGTCTGGACCCCCGACTGGATCGTCCTAGCATATGATAAAAATGCTCAAATGAAAAATGCAGGCGAGCGAAGCGAGCCTGCTGATCTCATTTTTGGACGATCCAGTCGGGGGTCCAGGAGGCGGAGCCCCCTTGCTAGACGGATATGGCGAGCGAAGCGAGCCTGACGGCTAGTTCATAATATTCATGGATCATAAACGAGGATTGTACCAGGGATTACTGAAGTGTACTCCAAACTCAAACACGTTGGTAAATTCACTATCTCCATCCTTGCATACCCTTTCCAATTTTCATTTCTCTGTAAATGGGATTTCGAACTTCCATTTCAGTCGTAAAAAGCTGGATGAATTTTCGAACAATGCGAGTCCTTTGTGTAGCGCCAGCGTAATATTTTTCCAGTTGGAGACAACACCTAATTTACACGCTCTTCGAAAAACAGACTAATAAAAATTGCGGAATCCAATTTCACTGTGTACTCACAGGGAAGAGTCATTTCTCGTTCTATTATTTCAGAGATGGCGAAGCTTCTATAGTGGAGCTGTTGATAATATTCAGAAAAGTATTGTTAAAAGGAGTTTTGTTGTTACTGTATACTGTTATATTTGAGAACTTTTTCGTCTATCACTCAAAATACTAGTATACGGTAATCCAGTTGGTAGGAGAGATATTGGTAGACCTCTGAAAAGATGGTAAATGTACAAATTATATCCTTTGAAACCGGAACAGGTGTATACGCCTAATCCTGGAAAGAAGAAGAATCCAGTTTTTCATTTTTCAACGTTGTTTACTGTTATATTTAAAGAGCTTTTCGTCTATCACTTGTAAAATATTATATTTATTATATAGACCTCTGAAAAAATGGTAAATGTACAAATTATATCCTTTGAAACCGGAACAGGTGTATACGCCTAATCCTGGAAAGAAGAAGAAGAAGAATCCAGTTTTTCATTTTTCAACGTTGTTTACTGTTATATTTAAAGAGCTTTTCGTCTATCACTTGTAAAATATTATATTTATTATATAGACCTCTGAAAAAATGGTAAATGTACAAATTATATCCTTTGAAACCGGAACAGGTGTATACGCCTAATCCTGGAAAGAAGAAGAAGAATCCAGTTTTTCATTTTTCAACGTTGTTTACTGTTATATTTAAAGAGCTTTTCGTCTATCACTTGTAAAATATTAGATTTATTCTTTATATTTCTCAATGTTGCGATGTTCATACTCGAATATCTCCATATTATCCACTAGTTTGTGAAGCTAGTTTTCAAAGTTGGTCAAAAAGTTGTTTTTTTTTTCATTTTCAATTAGTTTAATGGTTATTTAAAGAGCTTTGTATTTAAATGCTTGTATTTAAAGAGCTTTTAGTCGATCACTTGAAGGATATTAGATTTATTTTTACATTTTTCAATGTAGCGAAGTTCATACTTGAATTTCTCCATAATTATTCCCTAGTTACTTTCCTTGCCCTATTACCATAAGTAAGGAAAGTATTGCTTTCCGAAAAAAATTAAGGTACCCCAATTTCTAAATTTCTATACGTTTCAAGGTCCCCTGAGTCCAAAAAACTGGTTTTTGGGTATTGGTCTGTATGTGTGTGTGTGTGGTGTGTGTGTGTGTGTGTGTGTGTGTGTGTGTGTGTGTGTGTGTGTGTTGTGTGTGTGTGTGTATGAGTGTATGTGCGTCTGTGTACACGATATCTCATCTCCCAATTAACGGAATGACTTGAAATTTGGAACTTAAGGTCCTTTCACTATAAGGATCCAACACGAACAATTTCAATCAAATGCAAGATGGCGGCTAAAATGGCGAAAATGTTGTCAAAAACAGGGTTTTTCGTGATTTTCTCGGAAACGGCTCCAACGATTTTGATCAAATTCATACCTAAAATAGTCATCGATAAGCATCAACTGCCACAAGTCCCATATCTGTAAAAATTTCAGGAGCTCCGCCCCATCAATGCAGATAGATTCCCAATTATCAGGCTTCAGATACAATTGAAACAAAAAAAATCAAGTGGAGTAGATTGAGCATGAAAATCTCTACAATTAACGTTCAGTAACATTTTCACCTAAAATTGAAAATAAGTTTTAAATTCGAGGAAATGTTATTATTCAATTGCAAATTATTGTTGATTCTATTAAATCATTCACTATGAAGAGATAGCAGACCTCATGTGTGTGTCCAGCGTTATTGCCCTGTCACCAGCTGGCTCAAATCTTTGAATAGTAGACTTGAGAAGCGCGGGAACACTAGCGTCAGGTGATCAATTTTCATAACGGCAAGGAAAGTTGTGTGAGTGCGCCACACCAGATTTTTTTTAGAGCTAGTATTCAAAGTTGGTCAAAAAAGTTTTTCATTTTTAATTGGGTTAGGTAGGCCTACAGTTATATTTATAGTTTTTTTATTCGTGTTTGCTGATTTTCAAATAGTACCTAAATTCTTTCATTCTTTCTCATATATGATATTTTGTAATCGTATTGATAGATAGATAGAAAAATGGATATTATGATTTTTTTTAGTTTTGTAAGTTACTTATTTATTCATTTATTGTACAAAATACTGCAATCATAAATGAATTATGACATTGGAGAAAAAACTACGCTGAGCCTGTACTATTTCTCTCCAAAAATTTTGATAAAAAGTTAATGTTGTCCAAAGGTTGTGGTTATGATATCACACACTGCTTCGTCACTTCATTTTTGGTCCAGGAATAGTGAGTGATTTGAAGATTTCGAATTTTGAAGGTTGACATACGTAAAGGTGCGTACAGACTGTCGCTCTGCTCCGCAACCGAACGTCACTCCAGCAGAGCGTTTGATGATCGACCGGCGAGCAACAGTGGTTTGACCGGGGAACGCGAGAAGATCTAACATCTTCCGTAACGTTCATGATGGGTGCGTGGGCGGTGCGACTGTGGTTCGATGGTGGTACGAGGGCGGTACGAGGGCGGTACGAGGGAGGAGCGTGCTCGGTGCGGGTTGGAAGCACGAATATGTGTACGCAGCTTTATACTTCAAATGAGTCAAAGAATGCATCACAGCAAGTATACTTAGTCTCCCTTCTTTGATTGTTGTCTAACAGTTAACGTAACCATATTTGGAATACTTCGGCTTGCCTTGTCTCAGCCAATTGCAATGGAGCTCAAATTCTATTGGTCGACAGCTAATGGCCAATCGTAGGGCTTCACCCACACTAGATATTCTTCTACTCAATGTTCAAGTTCACTAGAGATTGATAATGATTGCAACAACCGAAACTAGTATCTCAACTTGCTTTAATAAATCCATGGCTTTGGCAATATCAGGTCGTTTTCATTTAAGCGGTTGGAACATGATAGCTAACGAAATGAAAATGAACACATTTGAAGGCCTAATACCTACCTAATTTACAACACTAAAAAATCTTGAAAACGTTCAACATTTGACTATTGTTCAGGAATACACAATAACCATTGACTACTGTAGTGGAATAGAGTATTGGTTGTTTCACCATTCTATGAAGTAATCATTGCAGATAGTAATCATTTAAAGATAATCATTCAAGTAATCATTTGAAGATATTAAAGATATCCTATTATATTAAGCAAGCAATTTCTGTATTTTTATATCTGGTTATTTATGATCAACGGATCTCGAAAACGGCTCTAACGATTTTCACGAAATTTGGAACATAGTAGGTTTATGATATAAAAATTCGATTGCACTAGGTCTCATCCTTGACTAAAACAGCTGGCGAGACTTTCGTCGTCTGTGGATAGTAAAAAGTGAGCGAGTGATTCTGTGGAAAATCTAAATATCGCTGTGAAATATAAACATGATCATTTTAGAGAATTGTGTTTATCAATAAATAAAAAGAACGAGCAAAGCACGGTGCCCCTGATATTAATAACTAAAACGAACTTTTATCTGAGGAAATAAGTTGAGATCAAATGATTAGCGTTGAATTACAACAAATAAAAATTCAAAAATTAAAACCAGCTTTTATCTAGGGAAATAGATTGAGATTAAATGAATAGCGTTGAATTAAAGCGGCAATATATCACAAAATGCCAGATTAAACTGCATTTGGACGGATGCTGGTGCAATATTTTAAAAGCTACTGATAAAAGTTGTATCCGCTGAAGCTGCATAGTCGCTTCTACAGAATTTGAAATTCTTGAAACGAATTCTCACTATGAACCTTGATAAACTTGTTTTCACTATGAACTTTATCAATTTTTTATAGAGTGGGGTACCGTGGAGGAAAGATGCACATCTGCATTATTCGTCTCATTATCAATATCAAAATGAATGATTTATTAATGAATAAAATTTTATATCATTACATTATTGGTCTTTGGGGATACTCTACACTAAAAAAACCTTGGACTAAGCACTTCGAATATTACAGGCAGTGAGCTGGTATGCTTCAATCAATCAATAAAATTATTTGATTATGTTGATTGAATGTGTGTGTGCGCAGGTGTGTGTGTGAGTGTGTGTGTAGGCTTTTTTCTTCTCTTATATCGCTTTCCGATAAAACCTCAACTCCTGGGCAAGGACAAGGGCTTCAAGAAGCACTTAGTGAGCAGTAAGTGTTTACATTATTATTTTTTATCATACATGATGGTATATTCTCTCAATATTTGATTTTGTAATTTGCTATTTTCAATGTAGCCTATAATTATTTGTTGTGTACCAATGTGAACAATAAAACTTGATTTAAACTTGAAAAAATAAATAAATAAAAATTTTTTCTTACTTGAATAATATTCCAAACAAAAATTACAATTTTACTCCAGAATACCTAGTGCAATACTATGCAAGAATGAAATTTTTACTAGTACCTATATTTTTTCCAATATATCTACCCAAGAATACACATTTTACTATAAAATCTTTGATCAATGAGTCAAGAAATAAAAGAAGTTTTGGGCAATAACCTGTTTTTTCTCTCATTACTATTGTTTGCTCTATTCAATAAATATCACTAGCCAAGCCAATCAATCCTTCACATCTTATCACATCTTAAAATATCTACGAGCATTATCAAAATGCAAACACCCGCTTATTTTCTCTTCTCAAAACTGCAATTTATTACTATATAAGCAATTTTAAACACCTAAGAGCGATAGACTTTTATAATGTCACCAGCAAATATAAGTCAAGTACATGTAAGATTATACTCGTAATAATCCAAGCCAATTGAAAGCCACATGAATCTACCTCAAGAATATACTCTGTACAGAATTACTTCTTACTTGGGATGGACATGCGCAGCAGAGAAAGCATACAGCGGGAGGGATACAGAGGCGCGATGTTGCCGTTTTGAAGCGGCCAGCGATCTCCAACTTCTAGTGACTGTTCATGTGCTCATGCTACACATGCGAAGTGTCCTGTCTCAAAGCAGTCAGACGACTGACAAATTGGCAACTGCAGTTCTACCTATGACTCTATTAATCACTGTAATTGGCTGATCTCCCTCCATTTCTCTGCGCCGCAAATTCCTCCAAGTCAGAAGTAATTTTGTACTGACTATAATAATATACGTGGGGATGGGAAGGCCTACAACTCCTCTCTCATCAATCTCAAATTTAAAAAAAATGTTAAAACACTCATTTCACAGTAAGGGTCTCTCCTGAAATTTTATTGAAAGCCATAGAGGCGAACACCTACAGCAATAGACAGAAGGAGAAAAAATCAAACGTCTGCAAGCAGACATTATCGTACAGAGGGATTTTTCCTCCCTATATCTGCAAACGTCTGTCTGTATCTTTGTGCGCTTGCCTTCAAAATGTACAATCTTTACATCATTGAAAGATTGGATGCAACCTCGAAACATCAACATTATCAGAAGCTCGATAAATTATGCAACCTCAAAACATCAACATTATCAGAAGCTCGATAAATTATACAAACTCAAAACATCATCATCGATGATCAAACTTAGATAAAGCCATAGAGAAAATATAGCTAATATATAATATAGTAAATGAATCTTCTAATATAAGAAGATATATCCCATGGTATAGGGCGTTTATGTCCAAAATTTTACTGTTAACTCAAGCCGATAGTCCTAGTACGATAGTTCTTTCTCATGCAACTATGTGACGCTGGTAGTCTCACTGTGCCATTATCACACTCTCATCCGGCCTAAACAGAAATTATTTCTGTTTTATGAATTTATCTATTTAGCGTATTAAAGATACACAACAAATAAAGATCATAAGTCTCAAATATCTACATAATACACTGTATATTTCCAATTTCTTTGAGATGTGTAGTTGTTGGTCAGGAGAGCAGGATGGAGTCTGACATCCATTTAGCAGTAATAATCGACTGTAATCGACAGTAACCAACTTGAGTTGACAAAAATCTGCTTGAAATTTGGAACATAAACGACCAATACCATGGGATATCTTCTTATGCTATCTTTTTGTAAGATGAAGTTTTAAAGCTTTTAAATTACTGTACGGTTTAAATAACCTTTACGATTGGATCGCGAGCAGGCACCCTTCTTGCGTTTCTTGGAACAAGACCTGGAGGCACACCTCCTCAAGTAGTGACTATCAGCCCGTAGGATACAAATCTCGCGCATTATTGTATCCATCTTCTCCAGCACAAAGTACAGAGTGCGCTCACAGTGCAACTGTCCATCGCGCAACCTCCTTAGCGCAGCTTTTATCTTCAAATCATCGTCATCATCATCGTCGGAGTAATCAGGAGCCAACGAATAGGAGGCAGTGGTGCCGCTGGAAACGGGCGACGAAATCGAGGAGGCTGGTGGCGAGGGTATCACTTTCGAATCTACCGCCACGTCAGACATGGTTTGAACCAGGTTTCAGTTTTAAACGAGGTTTGAGACAGACGTTTAGCAGCACTTTGGATTCATTTTCACAACACTGATTAGTGCAACAGACCTATGGAAAGGGATGAGACATTAGAAGAGGGAGAATTTGAGGGTTGAGTTACTTATCTGGGCATCCATACTATCGCAAAAGTACCGGGTGTTTCAAAAAGAATGACCCAATTTTGAACAGTTATATTTATTTAAAAAAAAGCGTACACAAATCAATTTACTCACAGAAGTATCAACTTTCTGATGATGTATTATAAGTGTTCTAACTGCCGGTTAAATTTTAATCGTGATTAACTCCACGAGAGCCAATCAGAAAGCCAATCTCATCAAGAAGGCCTTCTCTGATTGGTTCTCGTGAAATTAATCACGGTTAAACTTTAACCGGCTGTTGTGCAACCGGGCCTTAGTGTTCTCCTTTTGAGGCTCGGACGACATCTAGACGGTAGCCAAATTCACCCCAGACTGTTCACAAGATGTCTGTCTTCTCGGACTGTAGCTACTGCATCAGGTTATCCTGGTTTTCAGCCCCTCAATATCAAGTGCTAAGGGAGGAACAACGTTAAATATCGTGTTTATGTTCCTCCCTTAGCACTTGATATTGAGGAGCTTAAAACCAGGATAACTGATGCAGTAGCTACAGTCCGAGAAGACAGACATCTTGCGAACAGTCTGGGATGAATTTGGCTACCGTCAAGATGTTGTCCGAGCCTCAAAAGGAGGGCATATAGAAAACTATAATACATCATCATAAACTTGATACTTCTGTGAGTAATTTGATGTAAAATTGGTTTGTTTACACCATTTTTAAAAATAAATATAACTCTTTAAAATTGGGTCATTCTTTTTGAAACAACCGTTATATAAACATATTGAGTAAATGTTGAAGTGTAAGTATGTAATGGGTAAGTTAATGTGAAAAGGTGTAAATATAGATCTTCGCAATTGAATATACAGTTAAGCGTATATTCTGAATTCATTTATAGTTTTAATGTTTATTTTGGAACAAAATTTTATGAAAATTGTACACGTGAGATTCTAACCTTATCTTGGACTTTGTGTCACCTATAAATTTGAAAGAAAAATAGCACAAGGCAAATAGCAAATAGCAAATTGCAAATAGCAATAGCAAATAGCACTACCTTATTATTTTATCTTTTAATGTTATTACATTAGTGTCATTTGCATTGTAAATAAATAAATAATTCCTTTATTACACAATATGAGGATACCAAATACAGATTAATCATTTGTGAAGTTTGATACCTACGTATTTTCAATCCATAGTATGATTGGTCAGATAATAAACTACACCCAAAGTAAATAAAAATGTATGAAGAAAAGTTACTGGAATTACTGAAATTCAACTTGTAAGTTATAGTAGGGATGCTGATTGATTCAAAGATTCTACACTTCAAATACTTCTTTGATTTTGCAAGGGTAAGGAAATATAATAAATTATTATATGTGAAATAACACCTCTCCTTTGTGATTAGGTTCAATTCAAATTGGAATACATTAAAATTGAAATTATAAATCTTTATCGATGAAGTTACAGTTAAACTGCGTTTACACCAAAGTTATTAACAAAATGTTTATTTTTCCGTCCTTATAGATTCTATTAGATTGAACGGAGCTTGACAAACACATATGTTCATCAAGTGTATGATAAGCTATGTTCAATTTAATAGAATACTTTTGTCCATGCAACCAATGTTTGTTTATGACAATAATAAAGATTAGATTTGATTTTATTTAGAATCTATACGGACGGAGAAATATACATGTTGTTAATAACTTTGGTGTAAACGCAGCTTGAGTATCGTACCTAATAAACATTTTCTTTGATAATTTCAAATTGTAGAAATGAATAATATGAGCCCAGATAGTTTGAAAAATTGATTATTCAATTTTCAATATTATTAAAAATTCATTATTCATTAGGCCTATTCATTATTCTTTTTTTTTTGAACATTTTGTTGATAACTTTGGTGTAAACGCGGCTTTACGTTACTAAACGTCTATAGGCCTACTAGAAGTCAAAAGATATCAACTCTGCTAAACAGTTTTGCTTCTATAACACAAAAGCTCCCATAACATACAAAAAAACTAACTGAAATGTGAATTAATTATTTAATTCGATGGAAATGAATATAAAAACTTTATAAAAAATGTGTGCTTTACATTCAATAGAATTAATAAAATTTAATGTTTCTTAAAGAATGCATTCATGGATCTGAACTAAAGATAAGGTTATAATTCAGAGAAATAACTGCTCTATTCAAAGTGGCCGAAAATTTCCATTAAAGCAGCTTTAACAAATAAGTTAAATTATTTATTTCAAATTATTTTTTCTATACCAGAAACTTTCTAGCTATGAAACTTAGGGTGCAATGAACTAAAGTTTTGGAGTAATCTACATAGCCTACATAATATAAAAAATATAATGCTTATTTATCAATAAATGATGCTACACTATTACCGTGTTTGATAAAATTTCACACAATACTATTTATCTTTACATTTGACGCACTTAAAAACTAAAACTAGGAAACCTTCACGACATAAACAATACAGTAACGAATTTAACACTGAACTGACTGGGTTTTATTCACATACAAACATGATTACAAGGGAGTGTGTATTTTCAGACAACACATGACTGTTTACTGAACATTGCATCAAGTGGTAGAATAGGCCTACATCTTACGCAGCTGATAAATGGCTGTATTTGCTATTTGCTGTATTACTTGCAATCCTACACGAAAATTAGTTCGACACCTGTCCACCTGAATATGGTTAATGGCCTCCAATGAACGTAGTTTACTTTGAAATTTCAACTACAGTACTTCGAAACTAATTTTCAAAATACAGTATTTATTTACTAGTAGTTCTGTGAACTAATGCATTTGAAGTATGATGTTGAAGGCGAATGCTGAAAATAAAATGGACCGATAGAATAACAAATGAAGAAGTATTTCAAAGGGCTGAAGAGACACAAAAAGCTCTATTGAAATCTCTTAGGGACAGACGGCATTCTTGGAGAGGACATATTATAAGAAACAGCGAATTCACGCTAACAATACTGGAAGGTGCAATCAGTGGACAACGGGCTCGTGGAAGACCCCGGCTACAATATTTGAAGCAGATAACCCGGGATCTTGGGGTCCAGAGCTATACCCAACTAACAGAGAAAACTCCTATAATGATTATTATTAATAATTTTTAATAATAATTATTATTAATAATAATAATTATTATTAATATTATTAATTCTGTGCAACTAAATAGCTGGCTCTGGACAGACAAAGATGGAAAGCTGCCAACCAATCGGACGATTGAAGCAGAAGAAGAAGAAGTTCTGTGAACAGTAGAACTCACGCAGTATTCTCATCCACAAGTACCTAATTGAAATTATGGACCTTATTGAAATACAGCAATAGACTGGCTTCTCCACACATCTGTGTAATCACTTGTCAGCTTATTTATGATGAACAATTCAGTAGTATGATTTTTACTTTCCTTGCCCTATTACCATAGGTAAGGAAAGTATTGCTTTCCGAATAAAATTAAGGTACCCCAATTTTCAAATTTCTATACGTTTCAAGGTCCCCTGAGTCCAAAAAAGTGGTTTTTGGATATTGGTCTGTATGTGTGTGTGTGTGTGTGTGTGTGTGTGTGTGTGTGTGTGTGTGTGTGTGTGTGTGTGTGTGTGTATGTGTGTGTGTGTGTGCGCGCGTCTCTGTACACGATATCTCATCTCCCAATTAACGGAATGACTTGAAATTTGGAACTTAAGGTCCTTACAATATAAGGATCCGACACAAACAATTTCGACCAAATGCAATTCAAGATGGCGGCTAAAATGGCGAAAATGTTGTCAAAAACAGGGTTTTTTGCGATTTTCTCTAAAACGGCACCAACGATTTTCATCAAATTCATACCTAGAAACGTCATTTATAAGCTCTATCAACTGCCACAAGTCTCATACCTGTGAAAATTTCAGGAGCTCCGCCCAATCTATGCAAAGATTAATTTAGGTTCTCAATTATCAGGCTTCAGATACAATTTAAACAAAGAAAATCAAGTGGAAGAGATTGAGCATGATCTCTACAATTAATGTTCAGTAACATTTTCACCTGAAATCGAAAATAAGCTTGAAATTCGAGAAAATGTGATTATTTAATTGCAAACTGTTGGCAACTGGTGATTCTAATAGATCATTCAGTATGAAGAGATAGCAGACCTCGTATGTCTCCAGCGTTATTGTCCTGTCATCAGCTGGCTCAAATCTTTGAATAGTAGACTTGAGATGCGCGTGAACACTAGCGTCAGGTGATCAATTTTCATAATGGCAAGGAAAGTTGTGTGAGTGCGCTACACCAGATTATTTCACTTTAAAATTTTAACTACAGTACTTCCAAACTAATTTTCAAAATATTTGCCATCTTTCTATCCTTATCAGGAGGTTGTCTGGAATTGGCTAGTGATTAAGCTTCAATCAAATAAAACACATAATGAAGAATTGATAGATAGATGAATGTATTTTATTTCCACTTTATATCATTACAAAAAGTGGTGTGGGCGAAGTTGACGCAATAATAGATGGATTTTACAAATAGATACATTCTAGAATGCATTGATACAACCTATAAACTCAATTGTATCTAAGAAGTGACAAACAGCATATTACGGCAAAGCAGAACAACCGTAAGGATCTCTCTGTCAATAAAAGCAGAATAAATCGATTGACATCTTCATTAATGTACAAAATTAGGTTAATGAATAAAGTATAATATACAAAATAAAGAACACTGAACTTCATTCTATTAGCATTTTATAAATAAAATAAATATGACCGCATTTTCTGTACACACTTTCAATTTATAGGAATCTAAAGCCGTGTCCACACTGAACAAATGTTCGGCAAACATGTTTGTTGAGGGACTCAGGGACAAACATTTTAAAAAGTTTGGACAATCTTTGTTTGTCAAACAAAAAATTGCTGTTTTCCCAACATTTTCAGGGTTTGCTGTAAAATATAAAAACCTTTAAGGTCCGAACCCACTAGAACGTATCATACCATGACCGTGCCCGTACCGACACATGCAAAAAAATATTCTTTGCATCATTTGATATGTAATACACCCATTAGACCGTTCCGTCACCGGCCAAGCACGGACCGTGCCATGCACGTCCAGGTCAACATTTGTCGGCCAGTATATTTTTGTCTGTGACGGAACGCTCCTTGCATGGCACGTGACGCCTGCAAACCCCGTTGTAACCGCGTATGCACCGCGTTGGTAACCAGTTCACCGCTACATTCTCTTGCTAACTGACGCGTTCCCAACAACTTCTGACCGGGCATCATACGCGTATGATACGCGTACCATACGCGTATCATACCCGTACCATACGCGTAAATGTACTGGCATAGAACGCTGTTGATCCGTTGTAGTGGGCATAGTTGTTATTTTACGTGCCTGGCATGGTCTGACACGGTCCGTGTCTGGTACGTTCTAGTGGGTTCGTACCTTTACTCCTCACTTACAATATTTTGTTTGGTGACGCGTCCACACTGGCCACGGGCAAACATTGTTTGTTAAACATAATAAAATTTGCCCAAACTGTTTCAACAAACATGTTTGTCGAACATTTGTTCAGTGCGGACACGTCTTTACATGCAGACTATTTACGAGTATAGAAACTCAAATTTGTTCACCGGGAACTCTTCCAAGAGAAGAAGATGAACGATGGATAATGAAAATATATATCATTTTAGAATAAGATAATTGAATGGAAAAGACTAAGAAATTGTCAAAAAACCACTGATTTATTGATAATTAGAAAGACCGGTTTCGGTTATTACACTATTGTCAATCTCTGATAAACTAAAACTAAATACAAGAGCAGCAGAATTTATACTAGTAGGCGAGTACTGCTATTGGTCGAGGGCATGAACGCCTGCCATTGGCCTAGCTAGACAGTCTCCTCCCCTCAACGGTGTGACAAAATGGCGGCTTAAGCAACAGAATCGCCATGATAATAAAATTTACTTTTAGTACAAAATAAAAACCAAGAAACAAATGTGAAAGATAATAAAACAAATATGTAAATGGAAAAACTATTGACTAATGTATGCTTACTGTTTATGATAAAACTAAATTCGTAGTGTTGTACTGGTTGAAATGAATCTGGTCATTTAAACTATACTGGGGATTTTCCTTAATTACTCTTGTTATTTCTAAAGCCTCTAGAATATTCAAAGATCTGCCTTTGTTATTAACATGCAGAAACTCAACATTCTCCTTAACTGTGAACTTGTGATTATTTGTTATCAAATGTTCTGCAAAGTTAGATTCCCCATTTTGTTTATTCCAGTCTCTGATGTGTTCTTTAATTCTACTTTTGAAACTTCTACCAGTCTGACCCACGTAACAAGCATTACAATCATCACATTTAAGTTTGTACACCCCGCTTTTATCCCAATATCAATTTTGTCTTACTCCAGCTAAATAGACTATTTAAAATCGGTTTGGCCTGAAAGCAACATAAAATCCATTCCTCTTCAATTCCCTACCTATATTATCAGATACAAGGCCTAAATATGGGATTGTTATCCAAGTCTTCTCCTCACAGTTTGAGCCTACAAAGCTAGAATTGATTGTAATTATCAATAAATCAGTGGTTTTTTGACAATTTCTTAGTCTTTTTCATTCAATATGAATAATTACCACAATATCAACTTCTCAACTACACAAAAAGGAAAAATAAGATAATTGGAATAATGTATTTTCTTACATTATTAAATATATTTCCACACAAATAAACAACAAAAAACATTACAGTTGTGTTGTGGTACTTTTTCATAATGAAAACACAAATTTGAAATTTTCAACAAGCACAATTTCAAGTTTGTGTTTTCAACAAAAACATTTTTGGATCATTTGGAAGGTAGAGAGTTATAGAAGACTTGTGATCCAGTCCCACATTGCTGATATCAGCAAACTTTTCAACACAATTCGAGAGGTAATTGTTGTAGACCAAGAGCAGATAGCAGAGCACAGAAGTCACGTGATTTATCGTGGCTCTGGTTATGTCTGCCAAAGAGCACCGACATCCCACAGGCAGCCGGCAACTTTACTGGTGCGGAAGAGTGAGCACGAGTGCGGAAGTCAGAGATAGAGAGAGAAAGAGTGAGAGAGGCATACACTGTATTATAAACTGCTTGAAGTATAATACAGTCATGAGAATTTGGGTATTCATCAGAGATCAGATCACACATTATATTATATTGAACAAATTTCATAAAATAGAGTACTGATTCAATTAAAATCATGACATAATATTATTATGCACTGCTTAGAATACACTAATGAGTATTTAGATTTGGGATATTCGTCACCTCACACTTAATAATATGTAGGTAACATTTTTCATTTTATTTATTTTGAAATAATTTATTGTATATCAACGAAAACTGAGTACTATATTGATACGCCCTCTCGACCAATAGCAGGCTTTCAACATGGAGCAAATCGACCAATCAGAAGAAGGCTACTGAGAAGTAGGGTAAAAAACCCCCGTCGACCAATAGCAGGTTTCGAACATGGAGCCAAGCGACCAATCAGAATGATGCTGAGGAGTGGGGTTAGACACGAAAAGAACCAATAGCAAGCTTCCATTATGTCACAAATAGCACCATCAAATAAAGGAAGTCAATACAATAATTGACAGAGCGAAGTGAGGTCTAAGATTCAAGTCGACGGTTTGGCATTTCTCTTAATTGACCGAGCGAAGTGAGGTCTAAGATTCAAGTCGACGGTTTGGCATTTCTCTTAATGTTCCTTTTTTAATTGCGCGTCGACGTATATACAAGGTTTTTTTTGGAAATTTTGCATTTCAAGGATAATATAAAAGGTAAAAGGAGCCTCCTTCATGCGCCAATATTAGATTAAAAATCAGACTATAGAATTATTCATCATAAATCAGCTGTTTAGTGGACTGTAATACCCGTTCAAAAACATCGAACATGTTGAAAATGTATCTTTCCATCAACGTTAGTAGACAGTTGACTATAAGGCTACTTTCACACGATAGGAGACGTGCAACTTGAACACTGAAACTACCCGTTCAAAAACATCGAACATCTTGAAAATGTATCTTTCCATCAACGTTGTAGACAGTTGCAGCCAGACCTGATAACAGTGCTCACACTCACATTCCGGGACGACACGTCACGGTACGTTAGGACAGAAAGCTATATTTTATATATAAGTTATTTAGGATTTTTTCTAGACATTTTAAATTGATAAATTACTTATTAATTTTTGAGAAAACATAACAACAGGTCAATATAACTTACTGAGCGCGAGGTCTACTGTTCAGAGAACTACTAGTAAATATATAATCGAAAATAACGTGGACCTTGATATCAGATACTTCCAAATAAGATATCAGTCCTTACTTATCGAGTTAGGAGTGGAGTACTTGATGTATTTCAATTGTACATTTATTAATCAACTCTATTCCATTATCAAGTCAATCAACTAAGCGATACAAAACGGAGAACTATAGGTACAGTAATAAAAATTGTTAATTATCATCAACAGAATTAATTTATTTCAATTATAGCACAATTTATAGGCTTGAAAGTTAAAATAACTGTATATGGATCATAGGACAGTGGTTCATTGTACAACCAATTAATTTCACCAAGAGCAACCATATATGTCTACATTGTTAAAAAACGATTTGGCAACATTTCAAAGCTAGTAAAGAAAAGTGTTATCTGCTTCGTCGAATGCTAGACAAGGATAGCAATACCAATGTTAATCAAATTCTGCCATTATAACGTGAACCTCACTAATAGTTGAATTTGAATTAAATAAAAATACTAAGAAATTGTCAAAAACCACAGATTTTATTTTTTATAGTTGGAAAGACCGGTTTCGGTTGTTACACCATTGTCAATCTCTGATAAACTCTGCAATACTGTATAATATCTGATAAACTCTGAAATACTGTATAATCTCTGATAAACTCTGTATAATCTCTGTTTATCAGAGATTGACAATGGTGCAAAAACCGTTACCGGTCTTTCTAACTGAATGTGGTTTTTGATAATTTCTTAGTCTTTTTATTTAATATGAATAAATACCACAATATCAACTTCTCAACTACACAAAAAGTTAATTTGAAGTTGATTTAGTCCCTTATGAACCTAAGCTCGGTTTTAACGGAGATTAATCAGCAGTCGGTTTAATCCCCAAATGAAATACATTATAATAGATTCGACTATACATACACATAATCGTAGATTAGAGTTGAACCACAGATCTAACCTATGTTTACTTATAGCGAGGTCCACATTTTAATGGCAGTGGAGAAAGATAGGGGAACAACGTTGCCGAACCCTCTGTCTTGTCTTCTATAGACGGTAGCTGATACAGGTTTATTGATGTAATATTAACGGTTCATTCTCGTTTAAAATAATCAATTATATTTTATTAAGCAATTGAATATATTTTTTAATAATTTCATAATGAATTTTCATAATCAAGATGGAATATTTTGTTAATTAATGATTTATTCTACATTGTTGAAAGACGATCTGGCAACAGCGCAAAGCGAGAAAGAGATAGCACTATCCGCTTTGTTGAATGGTAGACAAGGATAGCAATAGCATTGCTAATTAAACACTGCCATTATAATGTGGACCTCACTATAGTCTATGGTTGAACGTAAATGGTGCTCAATTTGTCACATTCAACGCCAGATTTATCGTTTTGATCTCAATCTTATGTTTTTAAACAAATTCGTGCAATACAACGAAGAAAAACAGATTCCAAAGTTTGAAAAATTCATTAACGACCACACCAAGCTTCTAACGTGATGTAATGGAATGATAATTATTATTCATTATTTTAACTTTCCATTCCTTTCCGCTCTTCCTTAGCATAGTTTCTTCTCTCTCACTTATTTTAGTCTAGTTCTCTCTGTCACATACACTCATACCTATAGATTTCGGTACTAGTTTATGCAAGAGACATAGTGGCTCACTTACATAAACTAGGACCAAGTCTTGTAGAGCTTTTCTGTCTTAAGGCACGCGATAGCCTCAATCCCTAAATTACTGATCAGATGTAACCAGAACCTCTTCTAAAATATTCAGTATTTCAAGATGCCCTAAATTACTAATGAATCAGATGGAAACCCTTCTGGAATATCAAGTATTTCAAGATGCAACACTTTCATTAGTTCGATTTTAAATTGTTTATTTGAATTGATTGTGATTCATTGCATTTGTGATGAAGTGTGTTGAAGTGTTTTCTGTGGTACTAAATTTGAAATTTGAATTTGAAAATTGAAATTCAATTCTCTCTTCAATCATAAATTGTATGATTATATAACGAATTTTATCACGGTGAATTTTTTATCAACTTTATTACTCGAAGAACTATCAATCAAATATTTGTAGATTACTTTTGATTTCCTTAACCTATGTTGAAAAGAAAGAGGCAGTTGTAGGTTAGCCTGTATAGGCTACAGATGAATTTATTGGGAAATAGTAGAGCCACCTTCTAAAATTTCGTTCACATATTCCTTCCAATAAGCGTGATAAAAACATACAATGAAATTTGTTGTATAGTGAAGCCTACCCCAGTACTATTCTTATTCCTTACTTTTCCCCACATTTCAAATATAAAGTCGGCATTCAGGCTTCAAAATCTGAATTTTTACTTCACTTTTCCTGTGTTTTATCAATATTATTTTTCTAAGTCGAATTATTTATGAAGTCAACATTTGTACAGAGTTGAGAAGATAAGAAGATATCCCATTGATTAGGCTGTTTATTGAGCGAAGTGAGGTCTAAGATTCAAGTCGACGGTTTGGCATTTCTCTTAATGTTTAAATGTTTAAATGTTTAAATGAGGTTTATATGTTGCGCATTTACGGCGAAACGCGGTAATAGATTTTCATGAAATTTGACAGATACGTTCCTTTTTTAATTGCGCGTCGACGTATACACAAGGTTTTTGGAAATTTTGCATTTCAAGGATAATATAAAAGGAAAAAGGAACTTCCTTCATACGCCAATATTAGAGTAAAAATCAGACTATAGAATTATTCATCATAAATCAGCTGACAAGTGATTACACAGATGTGTGGAGAAGTCAGTCTATTACTGTATTTCCATAAGGTCTATAGTTTCAATCAGGTACTTGTGGATGAGAATACTGCGTGAGGTCTACTGTTCACAGAGCTACTAGTGTTCCAAATTTCACTAGAAGTTCTTTTTCGTGAAGCTATGTGACACTGGTAGTCTCTCATACAGTGTCGTTCTTATGGTGCGTACAGATATACGCGCCGCGAACATGAGCAATTCAATTTTAATCAGCTGACTATTTCTGTATTTTTACACAAACGGTAAGATGCAGATATAAAAAGCTTGGCATCAGCTGATTATAAGTGAATTGCTCATGTTTGCGGCGCGTATATCTGTACGCACCTTTACACTCTCACCCCGCCAAAATATTGATAATTGACAGTATTCGGCTTGAGTTATCAAAAAATCGGTTTGAAGTTTGGAATATAAACGACCTATAACATGGGATATCTTCTTATGCTATCTTTTCTCTATGATACTAATAACTATAAATTTGAATACAAATTTACAAGGTAGACAAAGTAAGAATACAACTCAAGTAATCTTCAACAAATACTAGCATAGACAAAAATGTACTACAAAATACTGTATTTGTCAACTACAAGAGTCAAATCATATCATCACTGAACAAACATGTCCTTCTATCAGGGGTGCAAAAAATATGTTGGCTTACTAATGAAAATTTGATGGTCAAATCTGTTAGAAAACGTAATAACCCCAGATCAATTGTATGAGATACTGTCTTACGAAACGTAACCTCTTTTGGAATAAATTTTAATCAAAATTCGGGTGTGGTATAGTAAGGGCTATAAGCCTGTATTTCCATCTCAACTCATTTTATGATTATGTGTTTTGTCTCTGTTGAATAAATAAATGACGGTGATGAATCAGTTATCAAACAATTCATTGAGAAAAAATACATACAGTACTACAAAAACTTGAACTCAAACTTCGGTTATTGAGCAGAAAAGAGAGAGAAATTTAGATGAGAAAGTAGCGAGCGGAAGAGAGAAGACGGATTGTGAGAAGTGGAGATAAATAGTATTGTAGGCCTAGTGAGTGTTTCGACACAATTATTTGACAAATCGCCCATCAACTGTTGTTTTATCAACGGTCCTCGCGCCTACAATGGCAAATTCACAAGGTTAATGGCCGACGATTGTTTTTCCGTATTTTGTTAGTGGAGAGAGAGAGAGAGAGGGAAATAGAGAGAGATAGAGTGTGTGAGAGAGAGATAGTGTGACCGAGAGAGAGAGTTAGAGAAAGAAAGAGAGAGTGTGTGAGAAAGAGGTATAGGGAAAGAGAGAGTGAGAGACAGAGTGATAGAGAGAAGTGAGTGAGAGAAAGAGAGAGGAGTGAATGAGAGAGTTAGAGGGAGAGACAGAGAGAGTGACAGAGAAATAGAGAGAGAGTGTGTGTGTGAGTGAAAGAGGGTGAGAAAGAGAGTGTGTTAAGAGAGAAGTGAGTGAGAGAAGTAGAGATAGTGGCAGAGAAATAGAGAGAAAGAGTGTGTGAGTGGAAGAGAGTGTTTCAGTTAGAGAGAATGAGTGAGTGAGAGATTGATTGATTGATTGAGTACTTTATTTATGTAGATTACAATATATACTGGCTTATACACTTATATACAATAGCTTACAATACAGCAAAATTATAGATGAATTTACATAATATAGACTAAGAAAATAATTATTGAACTGTATATGATATGAAAAAGCAGTTTGTAATATAATAACTATAGATAATAATCATATTGTTATGCATCTACATAAATTGTCGGAGCTTTGGACATATCAATGTCCATTCTTCGGAAAGAATATTAAAAATATCCTCCCCACTAACTCTCTACCAGAGAGGGAGAGTGCGAGAGAGATAGATAGAGGGTGATAGAGAGAAAGAGAGAGGAGTGATTGAGAGTGTTAGTGGCAGAGAAATAGAGAGAAGTGTGTGTGAGAGAGAGAGAGTGAGTGAGAGTGATAGAGAGAAATGAGTGAGAGAAAGAGAGAGGAGTGATTGAGAAAGATAGAGAGTGAATCAGAGGGGAGAGAGAGAGAGAGAGTGAGAGAGAAGGACAGAAACTGAGTGTACGAGAAATTAGAGATTTCCGTCATTAACCATTGCATTGATCTGTGACGGCATGCGATATAGACTACTGGTACGATACATCAGTACCAAGTTCACAAAAATGTTATCGAGAAAGGAATTTTCAAATTGATAATGTTCGCAAACAAGTCGGAATGTGTGAGAATTTGAGGTCACAAAACAAAAAGCTTTCTAAGGAAAAAAACATAAAAATTCCATAGAATAGTAATTATGCAACAGCGAATGAATACTGATTGAAGAAAGGGAAACTCATATCTCTTGAAAATAGTTATTTGTGCAACTAGTGCGCAAAGTGACAGTTTGCTGCACCGAAAGAAACGTTTACGCCCGAGCCGTAGGCGAGGGCGGAATGGTTTCTTGAGTGCAGCAAACGTGTATTTCACATTAAATTTTTCCTACAGTTACCATTGAATATGAAAAGTGGGTAATTATGGGTAAAATTCCCTGAAATCCATCAAATGTTTTTCTGTGTAACTTTATTATTAATAAAAACCTCAATTTATTTAAAATTGAATTATAATGGTTAGTAATTCAATTGAAAATTCATCTGACTGCTTGAAGGGGGTTTATGTTATGTAAGCATTGAAATGACTATAATCAAGGCACATAATAAATAGAACGTTGTTCTCCACTGCCATTATAACGTGGGCCTCACTATGAGTGTTACCAACTTAATTTTGATTTTGCTGCACTGGTGCTCCATATAACCTACTAACTATTTTGCGTTGTCATGCTGCAAATCTGGAGTACGCAAAGTACTCACTTTGCGCACTAGTGCGGAAAAGTGATTCTTTGCAGCCTGCAATCAGTGCAGAAATGGTCACTTTTCAGAGTATCTGTAGGAAAATGAATTTATAGAGGAGATATTGGTGCTTTTCTAGGTTAAATAGGAATAACTGTATGAAATGGTATTTAAGCTTCACTATAAAATTGAGAAGATAAGATAGATGTCGTGAGAAAAACAGAGAGGACGGGATGTGAGAGAACATCTCAGCCTTTAGGGTTTACTCATAAAACTTTTTTGGGTATTTGGGAAGTTGATATAGTGGTAATTATTCTTATTAAATGAAAATACTAAGAAATTGTCAAAAACCACAGATTTATTGATACTTAGAAAGACCGGTTTCGGTTGTTACTCCATTGTCAATCTCTGATAAACATAATCAGTTTTACTCATAAAATAATGAAAAGATTCTCCACGAAACAATTTGGCGCCTCTAGGCCCGATAAATTTTCCACCCCAACTATAGTTAAGCTGCGTTTACACCAAAGTTATAAACAAAATGTTTATTTTTCCGTCCTTATAGATTCTATTAGATTAAGCGGAGCTTGACAAACACAAATGCACATCATGAGTATGATAAGTTATGACATTCACACTTAACCAGAAACAGGAACAACTTATCGTTCAGCCTCACAGGCTAACTCTTTTTGAGAAAAAACTAGCTACATAGGGACAAAATTTCTAAAGAAGTTGCCTAATAATATAGATTTTAAGAGCATGACTTTCAAAAACGATCTGTATAACTTCCTTGTTGAAAGAAGTTTTTATAGTGTGAATGAATTTTTATGTGACAATCATGTATGATATCATATAGGCTATATCTATATTTTTATGTATTAAGTTGAATATTGAAGAGATTTTTTTGTACTTGACAATGTTCAATTGTTTAGTTGTGATCCTTATGACTGAACTGTATTGAACAAATAAAAAATAGTCTATTCTATGTTCAATCTAATAGAATCTAGGATGGAAAAATAAACATTTTGTTAATAACTTTGGTGTAAACGCAGCTTTAGAGTTAATCTCTTAAATCATATGTATTTCAAAAATCTGTAGCAGACCTATTGCTAGAACATTGCAATACCACGATGAAATTTCATGATTATTGTAATTTTTGAAAAAGAGTAGATACTAATTTGTCCACTTTGAGAATCTTGGAGAAAAAATATTCTAAATTATTACTATGAAACGGAAATCCCAATTGAAAATACATCTGTAAAAATTATTCTAGCTGTGAAAGACGGAACTGACTCAAGACACCAAAAAATACAGAAGTAACTATGCTAACGTAAGCCACGCCCCAAATTCAACGAGCACTCTCATTGGACAATGACTTGCATGTCACGTTCGGAGCTGCTTGCTTCCAATTGGTAGTTGGCTGTAGAGGTAAAATGGCGACTAATCAACCTTGACCAATCAGACAGCTCCATGGCTCTGAAGTCTTGAAATTTATCCTTCCATGATTTGATAATACATTTTCCAACTGGGATAGAATATTCTGGTAGTTGTTTATATTTGTTCAAAAAGTACAAGCAATTTAGCAACCGTGCAGAGTAGGAAAAGAGACAGAGCTTTGCTTTGTCTAATGACAGACAAGTCTAGCAAATCAATGTTGATCATGTGCTGACTTTATAACATAAATCTTACTATAAAAATATTCCTAATGTTGAAAATGATAGAGCTAACTGCTTTGTCTAATGCCAGACAAGTCTACCAAATCAATGTTAGTCAGGTGCTGACTTTATAACATAAATCTTACTATAAAAATATTCCTACTATTGGAAAATAATAGAGCTAACTGCTTTGTCTAATGACAGATTAGTTTAGCAAATCAATGTTGATCAGATGCTGACTGTATAACATGAATCTTCATACATAGAATCTTTCTATGAGAGTGCATCTGAACACTGTTATTTTGTTATTCATCACTGCCCATCAATATTATAGGATGGGCGCGTTTAATTGTCAGTCCCGGCTGAAGTATAACAGTCGTAAGGCCCGTTGACGGCTCAACTTGAATACTCAGGCGAGATGGAATTTCTGTCATGGACTCCCCACCAATAAATTACCATACAAATATTAGTATAGTGAAACTATAGACCTTATGGAAATACAGCAATAGACTGGCTTCTCCACACATCTGTGTAATCACTTGTCAGCTGATTTATGATGAATAATTCTATAGTCTGATTTTTACTCTAATATTGGCGTATGAAGGAGGCTCCTTTTTCCTTTTATATTATCCTTGAAATGCAAAATTTCCAAAAACCTTGTATATACGTCGACGCGCAATTAAAAAAGGAACATACCTGTCAAATTCATGAAAATCTATTACCGCGTTTCGCCGTAAATGCGCAACATACAAACATTTAAACATTAAGAGAAATGCCAAACCGTCGGCTTGAATCTTAGACCTCACTTCGCTCGGTCAATTATGATCTATACCAAATAGATCTGTTGCATATCTCAGTCACATTAATAAAAATCTGGTGTGGCGCACTCACACAACTTTCCTTGCCGTTATGAAAATTGATCACCTGACGCTAGTGTTCACGCGCATCTCAAGTCTACTATTCAAAGATCTAAGCCAGTTGGTGACAGGACAATAACACTGGAGACACACAAGGTATGCTATCTCTTCATAGTGAATGATTTAATAGAATCAACAGTTTGCAATTGAATAATCACATTTTCTCAAATTTCGAGCTTATTTTCAATTTTAGGTGAAAATGTTACTGAACATTAATTGTAGAGATCTTCTCATGCTCGATTTTCTCCACTCAAAAACTTTTGTTTAAATTGTATCTGAAGCCTGATAATCGGGAATCTAAAATCAAACTTTGCATAGATGGGGCGGAGCTCCTGAATTTTTTACAGATATGAGACTTGTGGCAGTTGATAGAGCTTATCAATGACTATTTTAGGTATAAGTTTGATCAAAATCGTTGGAGCCGTTTTCGAGAAAATCGCGAAAACGCTGTTTTTGACAACGTTTTAGCCGCCATCTTGAATTGCTTTTAATCTAAATTGTTCTTTTCGGATCCTTAAATTGTAAGAACCTTAAACTCCAAATTTCAAGTCATTCCGTTAATTGGGAGATGAGATATCGTGTACACAGACGCACATACACTCATACACACACACACACACACACACACACACATACAGAAGACCAATACCCAAAAACCATTTTTTTTGACTCAGGGTACCTTGAAACGTATAGAAATTTAGAAATTGGGGTACCTTAATTTTTTTCGGAAAGCAATACTTTCCTTACCTATGGTAATAGGGCAAGGAAATTAAAAACATGAAGCACCCTTTTTTTAAAAGAAACTTTAAAACATTTGACAACTTCAAAACTTTTAACATGAAATGTTTCAAATGAAGAGTACTTCATGTTTTTTATATTGTTCTCATTAATTTTAATAAAGTAGCCCATACAAATTGAGTGATTTTATCTCAGTTACAATAATACAGTACTCAGTATGTTGGTCACAGTCGAGTGAACTGGTTTCATTTGTCCGAGATTCGGAACAAATTATTAACTCGACAAGACAACAAAGTGACTGACGTCACGTGTCACTGACTCACAAAATAGTCACCTCTGACTCATGAAAAGTGAAAAGCTGTATTCTTCACGAACCTTCAAACGCGACGTGCCCCAATGAAAGCTTCAATTATTGAAGCCTGAAAATTGTGATGGACGTCAGAAAGCACAGCCATGGGGCTACAGTAGGCTATCTGTCAACTACTGGCATTTTTCATGCTATCCATGATTAAATTTAATTTGTCAAAAATGAACAAATATCGGGGCACCGAGCTTCACTCATTATTTTTATTTATTGATAAACAGAACTTACTATAGATAGAGTAAGCCATGACAGAACACAATAAATTCTCTAAAATGATCTTGTTTATATTTCACAGCTGGCTATACGTCAGCTTAAGAATTTCGGGGATGCGATATTTTGATTTTCCACAAAATCAATCGCTCACATTTTACTATCCACAGACGACGAAAGTCTCAGCTGTTTCAGCCAAGGATGAATTATCCTTTTAATGTAGTTCAGCGAGTTTTCCCAAGGATGAGACCGTGTGCAATCGATTTTTTCATAAACCTCCAAATTTCGTGAAAATCGTTAAAGCCGTTTTCGAGATCCGTTGAACATAAATAACCAGATATAAAAATATAAATGGACATACAGAAGTTGCTCGCTTAATATAATAGGATACATTGGTTTCTTAATACATATAAATCTTCCAGTCAAGAAAACCGGTTAAAATCGATTTCAGAGGGAATATAAAATTTTAAAGGGAAAATTGAATAACAATATTTCATCAATGAATAAAATATCTATTTCTATAGAAATTAAACATTTTGAACAATATTTTATAATTTCATTCAGTTTTGATGGAGTTACATATTTCTGCTACAAAAAAGAGGGAGTGATATTGATTAAATGCTTGAATACGAAATTAATATTCTGCATAGAAAAGGCTCATCAAATTCAACCTCAACAGATATGGATAGGGTTTTTGGAAGAGATAATGCCAACCCAGCATTCTGTAATATATATTTAGGAAAAGATTATGCCAATACAGCCTACTATATCCTACTATGCCTACTATAATCCATAATCACGGATAAACAATAATCATGATTCACACTTCAAAATAGACTTGTTGAAAGCTCTAAATACTGTATGTTGTGAAAAAATAAGAAGTGAATGTTTAAAAAGTACTGTACTTTGATTTTTTTATATACGTACAATACGCCCTATACGAGAAAGTAAACATTGGGTGATACTGATCTGTGAACAGCATTTCAAAAAAATCTGGTGTGGCGCACTCACACAACTTTCCTTGCCGTTATGAAAATTGATCACTGACGCTAGTGTTCCCGCGCATATCAAGTCTACTATTCAAATATTTGAGCCAGCTGGTGACAGGGCAGTAACGCTGGAGACACACATGAGGTCTGTTATCTCTTCATAGTGAATGATTTAATAGAATCAACAATAATTTGCAATTGAATAATCACATTTTCTCGAATTTAAAGCTTATTTTCAATTTTAGGTGAAAATGTTACTGAACATTAATTGTAGAGATTTTCATGCTCAATCTACTCCACTTCATTTTCTTTGTTTCAATTGTATCTGAAGCCTGATAATTGGGAATCTATCTGCATCGATGGGGCGGAGCTCCTGAAATTTTTACAGATATGGGACTTGTGGCAGTTGATAGAGCTTATCGATGACTATTTTAGGTATGAATTTGATCAAAATCGTTGGAGCCGTTTCCGAGAAAATCACGAAAGACCCTGTTTTTGACAACATTTTCGCCATTTTAGCCGCCATCTTGAATTGCATTTGATCGAAATTGTTCGTGTCGGATCCTTATAGTGAAAGGACCTTAAGTTCCAAATTTCAAGTCATTCCGTTAATTGGGAGATAAGATATCGTGTACACAGACGCACATACACTCATACACACACACACACACACACACACACACACACACACAAACACACATACAGACCAATACCCAAAAACCAGTTTTTTGGACTCAGGGGACCTTGAAACGTATAGAAATTTAGAAATTGGGGCACCTTAATTTTTTTCGGAAAGCAATACTTTCCTTACCTATGGTAATAGGACAAGGAAAGTAAAAGATGAACTTGAAAATGCTAATACATACCAATAGGCTGATCAATAATCACTGTGTAATATAAAATGAATAACACTTAACACTTTTTGTGTAGAAGTTAATATCGTGGTAATTATTCATATTGAATGAAAAAGACTAAGAAATTGTCAAAAACCACAGATTTATTGATACTTTTGTATATCTCTGATAAACATCAGAGATGACAATGGTGTAATAACCGAAACCGGTCTAAGTATCAATAAATCTGTGGTTTTTGACAATTTCTTAGTCATTTTCATTCAATACTTAATCAACACTGTATATTCTGCTGCTATCAGTTTACTACAGTGAGGTTATAATGGCAGTATTTGATTAGCGTCGGTGTTGCTGTTCTGTCCATCATTGGACTAAGCAGATAGAGCTATTCTTTTCTATCCATGTTATAATGGCAGTGTTTGATTAGCAATGACATTGCTATCCTTGTCTATCATTCAACAAAGCGGATAGCGCTATCTCTTTCTTGCTTTGCCCTGTTGCCAGATCGTCTTTTAATGCCAATACAATACAATAATCCATAATCACTGGAGTGATCTAAGATCTATAGTGGATAGAGTGCTTGCGTAACAGCCTAGAGAACCCTGGTTCAAACCCGGTCATCAAAACTCATCACCAAAAGTGTTTCTGACCAGGTCACTCGGACCGTGTTTTTTTAGATGGTCCCGGCTGAAGAATGACAGTCGTAAGACCCATTAACGGCTTAAATGATACATTCAGGCGAGGTGGAACTTCCGTCAGGGACTCCCCACCAATGATAGCCATACGAATACTATTTATAATTACTGGTTATGGAATCACTAATTATTATATAATACAGCATTTTATTTATTTATTTATTTTGAGGAAATAATGCTAATACAACACAATAATACATATATAGTAACTATTTACTACATATGATTAAGACTTCATTGTACGCTAGTTCTTTTTTGGAGCTTGAAAAACATACATAAACCACTCGCAATTCACCTTTGACTAGAAACTATATAGAAAGTATATTCTATTATATTCTATATTCACATTAGAATTCTACATTCTATAGACCTACTCTCCGCCTCAAGCTGTCTCCATTCAATATCAGTAACACCACAGGAGTCAAGTTTAAAAATAGCAATCATTCAATAAGAAGATGGCGGTCATTCTTGGTTGGCCAAGGACAGGCCTTGTGGGTCATTCAATTCTGTAGTCTCTAGTTGATAGGTTGACAAATAATCACTAGACCCCATATTAAGTTCAGACAATACAACTTCCAAACTATTATAGGCCTGCCCTGACAAGAGTGTGGCCAAGTTTATCGAGCACAGCCTTGTTTGATCTCGAACAGGTATATCGCGTTATACAGACAGACAAAAGAAAATCAGAGTTAAAATAAAAATAGACCTCACTACGTTCGGTCAATTACATTCTATAATCTATGGATTCACTCCCTTAAAAAGCGAATGCAAACAATAATACTGGAGTTGGCTATAGCGCTTCAAGTGAAGGCCAAGAAAACGAGAAAATCTTAGAATTGGTGCCAAGTAATTTACATATGTGACTTCCTTGTGCATTTGCATTGGGCATTACCATCAATACTGGTATACACCAATCGATTGAATGCTTCTCCAATCGTTTATTCCATTGCAGCTTTCAAAATTATTTACTTCTTATCGATAGTGCACATAGAATTAATTACTGAATTCCAGGAGCTGATTATACTAATCAGAAGCACATTTTAACAGATACTTCCCACAAACTCATCATTATATTTCCAAATTCACTACTTATTTTTTAATGTTTTCAATTATTTTGATTTTGCATCTTCCATTCTGCCATCACATCCCATCGCTTCTGTCCTCCTGTTAGTTACTACTACAATTTACTAGCCACATACTAGCCACATTTTCAGCTCAACAAGTAGCCTACTCAAGTGAAACCCTCAAAACTTGTTTAGTGCTTTTATTGAGAATTGTAATGAATCAAAATATCCATATTATTACATCAAATAAATTATTACTGCATGTCGCTGTTCAAATAAAAATAGTGTGTTAAAATGATAATTGACCGAGCGAAGTGAGGTCTAAAATTCAAGTAGACGGTTTGGTATTTCTCTTAATGTTTAAATGTTTGAATGTTTATATGTTGCGCATTTACGGCGAAACGCGGTAATAGATTTTCATGAAATTTGACAGGTATCTTCCTTTTTTAATTGCGCGTCGACGTATATACAAGGTTTTTGGAAATTTTGCATTTTAAAGATAATATTAAAGGAAAAAGGAGCCTCCTTCATACGACAATATTAGAGTAAAAATCTGGTGTGGCGTACTCACACAACTTTCCTTGCCGTTATGAGAATTGATCACCTGACGCTAGTGTTCCCGCGCATCTCAAGTCTACTTATAAACAAAGATCTGAGTCAGCTGGTGACAGGACAATAACGCTGGAGACATACGAGGTCTGCTATCTCTTCATAGTGAATCATTTAATAGAATCAACAGTTGCCAACAGTTTGCGATTGGATAATCACATTTTCTCGAATTTCGAGCTTATTTTCAATTTTAGGAGAAAATGTTACTGAACATTAATTGTAGAGATTCTCATGCTCAATCTTTTCCACTCGAAAGTTTTTGTTTAAGATGTATCTGGAGCCTGATAATTGAGAATCTAAAATCAAACTTTGCATATATGAGGCGGAGCTCCTGGAATTTTTACAGATATGGGACTCGTGGCAGTTGATAGAGCTTATCAATAACTATTTTAAGTATGAATTTGATCAAAATCGTTGGAGCCATTTTTGAGAAAATCGCGATAAACCCTGGTTTTGACAACATTTTCGCCATTTTAGCAGCCATCTTGAATTTCATTTGATCGAAATTGTTCGTGTCGGATCCTTATAGGGGAAGGATCTTAAGTTCCAAATTTCAAGTCATCCCGTTAATTGGGAGATGAGATATCGTGTACACAGACGCACATACACTCATACACACACACTCATACACACACACACACACACACACACACACACACACACACTTCTTCTTCTTCTTTGGCTAAGCCTTATCCAAATCTTATGGGGTCTTAGAAAATCATATGGCCTTGGGGAAAATTACGCCATCAAGTCAGATAATCTGACTTTCAACATCCAACCGGTGTTCAGATAAGGTTTAGATGATGCGGCTCGAGGATTATAAAAAGCACACGTCTCAAATGCAACGAAAGTCAAGGCTTTGAGGTCAGATGCGATACATTTACAAGCCAAGACTAGGTCATAATAATTGTTTCAAGGACTACTGTAAGCTGGGAGTACTATTATTATAGATGCATAAAATAATAGAATGATAATGTACTGTACATTGTAGCATGGAACAGATAAACAACGTTCTCTTGTCTGTGAATGTACACAGGGAGTATTATATAAGATGTATCGTTATTATTATATATACTCTCTGACTGTACCATGATACTAATTGTTCCGAATATTTCCCCAGAATGACGTAATCCCCTAATAGCTCAATTAGTCTAAGCAGACAGAACTCGAAAGTTCAGCGATATGTTAGAAGTTGGAACATAATTTCTGTTTGTTGTTCAAACAACAGAGATAATACTACCAGTTCATCACCTACTGACCCACTCTACATTGCTATTACTTCAGGCAAAATAAAAATTTTGTTGTTGGGGTTTCTCTCAACACTAAATGTAGTTTCAAAAATTGATGTTAATAGGTGTTTAAATGATTGACCGAAAGAAGTGAGGTCTAAGATTCAAGTCGACGGTTTTGCATTTATTTATATTTAGCAAACGCGGTAATAGATTTTCATGAAATTTGACAAGTATGTTCCTTTTTTAATTACGCGTCGACGTATATACAATTTTTTTGGAAATTTTGCATTTCAAGGATAATATAAAAGGAAAAGGAGCACCCTTCATACGCCAATATTAAGAGTAAAAAAAGACAGGACTTTCACGCTCGATACACACGAGATCTGCTATCTCTTCATAGTGAATGATCTAATAGAATCAACAGTTGCCAACAGTTTGCAATTGAAATAATAACATTTTCTCTAATTTCGAGCTTATTTTAAATTTTAGGTAAAAATGTTACTGAACATCAATTGTAGAGATATACATGCTCAATCTTTTCCACTTGGAATTTTTTGTTCTAATTGTATCTGAAGCCTGATAATTGGGAATCTAAAATCAAACTTTGTATAGATGGGGCGGAGCTCCTGGAATTTTCACAGATATGTGACTTGTGTCAGTTGATAGAGCTTATCAATGACTATTCCAGGTATAAATTTGATCAAAATCGTTGGAGCCGTTTTCGAGAAAATCGCGAAAACCCCTGTTTTTGACAACATTTTCGTCATTTTAGCTGCCATCTTGAATTGCATTTGATCGAAATTGTTTGTGTCGGATCCTTATAGTGTAAGGACCTTAAGTTCCAAATTTCAAGTTATTCCGTTAATTGGGAGATGAGATATCGTGTACACAGACGCACATACACTCATACACACACACATACAGACCAATACCCAAAAACCACTTTTTTGCACTCAGGGGACCTTGAAACGTATAGAAATTTAGAAATTGGGGTACCTTAATTTTTTTCGGAAAGCAATACTTTCCTTACCTATGGTAATAGGGCAAGGAAAATAAAAAATCATACTATAGAATTATTCATCATAAATCAGCTGTCGAGTAGATTATAAATTGCATGCAATTCAATATCTCGATGTAACTTAGTGAAAAAACAGCTGTTGTATGGACTATTAATTGCATGCAGTGAGGCATGCATTTGATCACTTGAAGTAGCATAGTATTTTCTCCCGACTTTTCTCTGCTTTCAACTCGGTAAGCTTTTGATGGCAGTAGCATATAGCTGTTCACATCAAATTATTAGCATTGTCTATACAACAACCCAAACAGCCATTAGTCGTTTATACACCGATATCTCGCCGACACGACAGGACAGGACAGAATTTACTCTGATGGACAGTATTAGAGGAGACTGTGGTTTATAACTGCGCGAGGTCTACTGTTCACAGAACTACTAGTAACGAACGTGCACCTCAGCAAGGTTATACTGTATACTGTATACAAGGGCTCTCCAACCTACAGCCCGCGGGCCACATCCGGCCCGCAGATGGATTTTGTCCGGCCCGCCGAGAGTTATAGCAACAGATTTTTAAAAATATTATTTATTCACATTTTTGACAACAAATGTGAGTTCAGTACTCTTCTCCTACTAGCCACTCCATTTGTATGTAATTTGTATTATTTTGTATATAAATAAATAAATTTCTTAATTAGTGTAAAATTAGTTGTAAACAAGCAGCTTTTTGGACCTACCTATAAGTGTGAGCAGACATTTTCAAAAATGATATTTGTTATTCCATATCAGAGTTTCTTTGTCAGATGAACATTATGTGACAAATTTTAATGATCGGAACCACAAAGTTTGACCTAAATGGGCGGACATTTCAAGTGGAAAACAAACGCAATCTTCTCATCAAAAATAAGTATTCTCTTTTAGCTTGGTAACTTTTTGTAAATTCGTATGTTGTCAAGTTTTCTTATGCCCTTTTTACACTCAATAAATTGGACTTGGTATTAAAATTAAATGAATTGGTTTGTTTCTTCCTGTGTTTTAATTAAACGTACTTAAAACTCCTCATATTATTTTAATGGAAATATAATAATTTTACACCCCCCAAATCCCCCGTCGTTTGTGGCCCACAAGTCAAATTCCACGTACATCCTTGCTATTGGCCCTCTAAGCCTCCCAAGAATTAACAATGTGGCCCTTGGATAAAAAAGGTTGGAGACCCCTGCTGTATACTGTATGAATACTTCAACTTACGATATGAGAAAAAATTGTCATCTTGGTGAGCGATGTGATCTTGTAATCGTTTTGCTTGTAATTGTAAATATTGTGGATTGAAATAATATAATTTGGATTTATGAATAATAGGAAAAGAGGTTTAGGCAAGCTGTAGCTAAAGACTACAGATCTACAAATTTCTATGTACAGTCCGGATCCTGTAGCTTTGCCTATCGGCGGAGGGCCACTGGAATACAATACTACCCGTTCAAAAACATACAAAATTTTTGAAAATGTCTCTTACCATAAGCAACATAAAATCCTCTTTTGTATCTTCTCAAAAGCAACGTGTTGCATCCGAAAAGATACACAAGGAGCTTTTTACTTTCCTTGCCCTATTACCATAGGTAAGGAAAGTATTGCTTTCCAAAAAAAAATAAGGTACCCTGATTTCAAGTTTTCTATACGTTTGAAGGTCCCCTGAGTCCAAAAACATGATTTTTGGGTGTTGGGCTGTGTGTGTGTGTGTGTGTGTGTGTGTGTGTGTGTGTGTGTGTGTGTGTGTGTGTGTGTGTGTGTGTGTGTGTGAGTGTGTGTGTGTGTGTGTGTGTGTGTGGTGTGTGTGTGTGTGTGTGTGTGTGTGTGTGTGTGTATGTATGTGTGTATGTATGTGTGTGTATGTCTGTGAACACGATAACTCCATTCCTAATTAACCGATTGACTTGAAATTTTAAACTCAAGGTCCTTATGCCATAAGGATCCGACAATAAGAAATTCAATAAAATTCAATTCAAGATGGCGGAAAAAATGACGGATAATTATTAAAAAACCATGTTTTTCACGTTTTTCTCAAAAACGGCTCTAACGATTTTCTTCAAATTTATATCATGGATAGCTATTTATAAGCCCTATCAACTGACATGAGTCTCATTTCTGGGAAAATTCCAGGAGCTCCGTAATATTCTTGAAAAAAATGGCGGATAATGACTAAAAAACCATGTTTTTCACGGTTTTCTCGAAAACGGCTTCAACGATTTTCTTCAAATTTATACCATAGATAGCTAGCTATTCATGAGACCTATCAACTGACATGAGTCTCATTTTTGGGAAAATTTCAGGAGCTCCGTAATATTCTTGAGAAAAATGGCAGATAATTACCAAAAAAAAAAAACATGTTTTTCACGATTTTCTCAAAAATTACTTGACCGATTTTTTTCATATTCATACCCTGTATAGTTATTCATCAGCTCTATCAACTGGTATGAGTTTTTCCTGGGAAACTAATGGGGGGTCCACCCCATCCTTGAGAAATGGACTTTGTAACCTCCTTCTGGTGCATGAGGTAGGTAGGTAGAGCAGTTTATAAAAAAAACACACTTATAGTCGAGATATTTCATCTGTAGAGCAGCTGTTTTGACGACTTTTAAAAAAATAATCGAATTTCACAATTTACACAAAGGAAAAAGTACTCTGAAAACAATTTTATATATATATATATATATATATATATATTATATATATATATATATATAATTATACACATACACAGTAATCTGATTGTAGTTGCAAATATTTTTCCGCAAGTCATCATTATGTTATTGCCCTAAATTATTCTCGTCTAAGAATGAGGCTTACAGTTCAATGAGCAAGGAAAGTTGTGTGAGTGTACCACACCAGATTTTTTGAGTTACGTCTCTGGCACAACACAGCCTTCCAGCTGACTTTTGTTCAACATGCTCTTTCCATTGTTGGTGATACGTTGCAACTCTCATTCATGAAGAATCTCTGTGTGTAGCTTCCTCTATCTAGGGATCTAGGGTCTGTGAAGCGGTTTTTGCAAAGCCGTGAATATTACCCAGCAAACCATACCAAACCATCTAGGGATCTAGGGCCTCTGAAGCCCGATGTTTTTGCAAAGCCGTGAATATTACCCAGCAAACCATACCAAACCATCTAGGGCCTCTGAAGCCCGATGTTTTTGCAAAGCCGTGAATATTACCCAGCAAACCATACCAAACCATCTAGGGATCTAGGGCCTCTGAAGCCCGATGTTTTTGCAAAGCCCTGAATATTACCCAGCAAACCATACCAAACCATCTAGGGATCTAGGGCCTCTGAAGCCCGATGTTTTTGCAAAGCCGTGAATATTACCCAGCAAACCATACCAAACCATCTAGGGCCTCTGAAGCCCGATGTTTTTGCAAAGCCGTGAATATTACCCAGCAAACCATACCAAACCATCTAGGGATCTAGGGCCTCTGAAGCCCGATGTTTTTGCAAAGCCGTGAATATTACCCAGCAAACCATACCAAACCATCTAGGGCCTCTGAAGCCCGATGTTTTTGCAAAGCCGTGAATATTACCCAGCAAACCATACCAAACCATCTAGGGATCTAGGGCCTCTGAAGCCCGATGTTTTTGCAAAGCCGTGAATATTACCCAGCAAACCATACCAAACCATCTAGGGATCTAGGGCCTCTGAAGCCCGATGTTTTTGCAAAGCCGTGAATATTACCCCGCGAACCATACCTTGACAATATGCGGTTTCAAAGTCACAGAGGCAAAGCTGTGGGACGCGTACTGTAAATATCACTTATTTTTCCCAAATTCTTTCAATTTTTCCCGATAACAAGCTTCCAAAGTATTTATCCTTCAAAAAATATTGATAGTTATCATTATAATTCTCTTATTCCGGTAAAAGCTGTGAATGAATGGCTGAATCTATGAATGGATGTGAGAAATCTCGATCAGTTTGGGAACACATATTATATATTGTAATCAAAATTGCTGGCCTAAAAATCACTGCTTCTACCTGGACGCATTAAGGCTGTGCAAAGGCTAAAAATAAACTGTTGATATTTTTCAAAGTTTTTCGATTTGTATATCATCAAGCTATCAAGTTTTCTCAGAATTTTTTTTCCGATCATTGCTTTTTGAGATATGAGTGCTTAAAGTTCAAATTTTTGGGACAGAACATTCAAATTCGCTAAGAGATAAATCCATGAGATTCAGAGAATAAATTCTTCATGGTATTGTTGATTTAATAAAACAAAAATATTTTGAAAATATTAATTTTTGAAAAAGTTGTTCAATTTACTGAAAATTGCCAAAAATAACTAAAAAAAGTAATTTTTGGTAAATCGAATAACTTTATCAAAAATTGATATTTTCAGGAAATTTTTGTTTTATTCAATCATCAATACCATGAAGAATTCATCCACTAAATCTTAGTGATTTATTTCTTACCGAATTTGAAATGTTCTATCCCAAGAATTTGAATTTTAGGCGCTCATATCTCAAAAAGTAATGATCCGAAACAAAATGTTTTCCTGAGAAAACTTTTTCATTTTGATAGCTTGATGATATACTAATCGGAAAACTCTGAAAAATATCACAAGTAGAAAGTTTATTTTTAGCCTTTGCACAGCCTTAATTTAATTCTTCTGGATTACAGACTCACAACAATAAATTTTATTTATTTATAATTCATAACGGCGTCTAACCGGCCAAACATAATGAATAAGAAAAATAGGATTTTATTGCCATCAGAGATTATAGAATGCACATTATACATTCATAATATACATGTACTAGCCGTCAGGCTCGCTTCGCTCGCCATATCCGTCTAGCCAGGGGGCTCCGCCCCCTGGACCTCCGACTGGATCGTCCAAGAATGAGATCAGCAGGCTCGCTTCGCTCGCCTGTATTTTTCATTTGAGCATTTTTATCATATGTTAGGACAATGCAATCCAGACTAAACGTCTGGCTAAACGGATATGGCGAGCAATATAATATTCCCAGGATTGAAGTAGCAGTGCCCAATCAATTTTTCGCGATAATGCATTTCAATATTCAACTTGGTGCCAACCTAACAAAGTCAACTCAACTTAATGCTAACCTGACAAAATTATTAATTTAGTTGCCAGTTAACAACTGTTTCGAAGAGGTAGTCTATCTAGATTATAGTTCTATAGTAACATATGATATGGAAATTTCAATTATAATTAAGAGATTGGGAGAAGAAGTATATACATGCTAAAAGACAAACTTTAAACCCTTAAAAACAACCCTTAGAGTAAAAATATTGCCAAAAGATTTCTTAGTGCGCCTCTAAAGGGCCAACTGAACATACCTACCAAATTTGAACGTTTTTGGTCCGGTAGATTTTTAGTTCTGCGAGTGAGTGAGTCAGTCAGTGAGTGCCATTTCGCTTTTATATATATAGATACAAATAGATTATGTACGTTATTTCATTCTATACTCTCTGCTCCCAATGCTTTAATCATTCATCAAACTTTTATTTATTCATGAATAATATAATTATTATTTAACGAATAACAATAATCTTTCCTAGTATTATTTTTTTTAATAATAATCATTAATTAATTAGCATTTTAACAAATGCAACTTCCAATTTATTTCCATCTGTTTCATTTATTAATTGAGTAAAAATTGAAATAACTGAATGAAAATGCCATACTATTGTTCCCAGGTTATGGAAGCTGCTCTGCTGTTCAGAAAAAACTAATGAAACTTTATTGACCGATAACCTTATAGACAATAATTTTAGATAAGTGTTGTTAATTGTTTTTTTCATCCAATCAGATACCAATGAAGCCCATTATTAGCCTTCATTGGTTTTAACAAACAACCGAATAGTGGAGCAACATCAACGCCAACAAATATTTGAGATAACCGACTTTATTTAACAGTGAATAATGGAAATGAGTCACTTAATTACTTCAGTTATGAGTCAAACTCATAAAGCCAACTGCAGTATTTTTCAATACACTTTACAAAATAATCAATACTAAACGAATCAAGGATTTTATTTATTTATAGTACAGATTGAAGTACAGTAATGAATAAGAATGTTTTTTCTCAAAAAATCACATGTTATGAACGTTTGAAAAGCAAATTATACAATAATTTTATAGGATAATAAAACCCTCCTCACCTAGTCGGAAACTAGCTTTGTTTTAAGACTTGAAATGCGTAGAGTTTGAAACTGTGGGGCCGTATTCTATAGTGAGGTCCACGTTATAATGACAGTGGAGGAAGAAAGGAGAAAAATGTTGTCGATCCTCTGACTTGTCAATGCCTTCTATAGACGGTAGAAGATACTGATCTATTGATGTTATATTAACTGTTTTTAACTGCAATGACATGTTATATTAACTGTTTTTAACTGTTATCAACCGGACTATTTGATAAGGTAGTCCTGATTCTCAAGAACTATCTTAGCTGAGAACGAATTCATAACCTAGCACCAATCAGTACGATTCAATTGGGCCTACTAGATCTGCTAGACAACTCTTATTTGAGCGTTATAATGTGGATTCGTATCTAGTTTATGAATGTTCTGTAAAATTTTCTTATATCAACCTTAGTTCGCGATATATAACGATTTCTCTATGTTTATGGAAAGCGTCAATAAAAAGAAAACTATCAGACAAAATCTAACTCTAAGGATATGGTTGGAAATTTCCAATAATATCCATATAATTTGTACCTTTGTTTGACGTTTTTGAACTTTTTATAAGCGCTCAAAGTTGATAAAAGACATTTGATGAGATCAAAGCCAAATTTCAAACAGTATGAACGCTCATAAAAAGTATACAAACTATGAACAAAGGAAGAAATTGTATGAAATTTCTTCTTTCCAATCATAATTATCCTCAAAATGTAATTTGGACTTGCAGATTTCTAGTTATTGACGTTTCTAAAATATCGAAAAATCGATAAATCTCGAAAACTTAGGTCGATAAAAGGAAACTTTTACTGGACATTTTGTATTGCAAATTTCATGAACCTGGATCATGAATCTGAATTTCATATGGTCTTCGGCTGTTACACCTTTCGTGAGACACCCTGTATATGCGGTGACAAATGAAAATAATTGATGATGATTAAAACTCAGGAACTTATGGTGTAGAGCTTATCACAACATGATATTAAACCAAATTATTAACGCATTGCTGGTTGGATATTCTTACAATTTATGGGAAGCTCGCCGCTCTTATACATTATAACAAGCAGTAGGCTGTAAAACGGCTTCCCCAGAGTCGCTAATTAAATGCGGGGACCATTATTTTCTTGAAAGAAGACTGTAATCCAGAGTTGAGCTGCTTATATGCTCTCCTGGTCTCCTTTGGTTTTGTGATTATATTCAGGTAGGTCGAAGAAGCGTATAATTTGCTGACGTATGGTGTAAAATGGTATGCTATGCATGGCATTTTGGGAGGTACCTGACTCAACAAATGATTTTTAGCTCAGGAGATACTCCAACAGATAATAGCGTAAATAATGTTAAGTTTCTAGGTATATATATTGACGAAAAATTAAAATGGAAGCCACATATTGAGAATGTAAATAGTAAATTGTCTAGGGTTATTTATTTGTTAAAGCAATTAAAAAATATGTACCTGATAGCAGGTCAGCTTATTTTGCATTTTTTCAAAGTATTCTTTTATATGGCGTGTTGTTATGGGGTAACTGTAGCCATGTTAGGAGTATACTTTTACTTTAAAATAAAACAACAATCAGGATATTAGCAGATGCTCGTCATAGTACCGAACATTGTAGACCTTTGTTTATTAAGTTGAGGATCTTAACAATCATAAATCTTCATTTTTACACTGTTCTAATACATGTAAAAACAAAGGTAGACAAAATTCCAAGACATACATTCTTATGCAACAAGAAATAAGAATAGACTGAATATACCATTCCAAATGTTTTCAAAGTCAATCAATAGCTACAATATTATAGGTCTGAAACTGTACAATAAGTTACCTCTGAGCTTAATAAATGAGTCTACAGATAGATTTAAAATTAAACTTTTCAACTAGTTAGTGAAAACATCAATGTATTCTATACAAGAGCTCTTGGATTCCGATATGATTATTGTTATTTGATTCCTTGATTGCTTAAAACTTTTCTTTCTTTTTTAAACCATTTTGACTTGTTTAGTACTGTGTTTGTATAGTGATGAATATTTGAATTCTTCTGCGTTTACTTTAGATGTGGTTATGTTTGTGTTCATATACGTATAATGTATATACTTTCAATTACATCAACTTATATCCTTCTGACTTGTATAATGTCTAGTATTCGTTTTGACTTTGTCTACAGTATTGCCAATGTTGCTTAATGACAATAAAAATTTATTTTTTTATTTATCCCCTACAGATTGGTGGGTTTTGAATGGTTTTTCCCAGAACGACAGGAGGAGGATATTATCATTTATGACTATTTCTGAACGTCTGAATTATTTTTGCGAATGATGACCACATGAGCTAGCCATTTAGAATGGCTACAGAATTAGTGTAAAAATCTTAATCCATTTACTTTATTTTTCACGGTAGTAGTATTAATAAATAATTTGATAATGTGATAGATACTAACTTGATATCCATAAAATTTGAAAATACTCTAAATAGTCTCAAATACCAGTTGATACTGACGGTTTAAAGCCCATTGACGGCTTAAATGATATATTCAGGCGGTGGGACCTTCCCGCAAGGGACTCCCCACCAACAAAAGCCATATGAATTTACTTTTACTTTACCAGTTGATGGAAATATCTCGTTTATTTGAATAAGCAAGTGGTTGTGTGTCAAGTTACTAACTTACTTGTTACTTACTTCGTCTTCTTCGTAGTCAGTGACCAGGGAATCGTCAGGTATTTTTATATTATGTATTCAAGTATAAAAGGTATTTTTATACAATCTATTCACCATATATAACTTAGCTCATTTCTATATTCTCACATCTAAATAATTGGGGTCATAACAGATAAATTGGGTTGAGATAATAGAATTTTAATGTGGAGCATCATCAGCTTGAACCATAATTAAACTTCAATACATAAGATCCGTTTGGCTTGATAGCATTATTTTCACTAGTTCATAAGAAAATTGAATGGAATTGAAATGAGCTTATATCTAATCAAATCTGATATATATTATAGAATGTTCCCCGAAAGGTGTATCATCCAAAGACCATAGATTGTATATGTAAGTTGCAACAAAAAATGTTCAGTAACATTTTCTTATGTCGACCTTAGTTTTCGAGATTATGTCAATTTTCGATATTTTTGGAAAAATTCAATAACTAGAAAACTATCTGTCAAAATCGAATTCTGAAGATATGGTTAGAAAGAGGAAGAAATTTCCAATGAGATTCATATAATTTTCTTCTTTGTTAGACGTTTTTGAACTTTTTATGAGCGTTCAATATGTTAGAAATTTGCCTGAAATCGACGAATGTACTTTTCTCAACTCTAAGCATTCATAAGAAATTCAAAAACTTCAAACAAAGGAACAAAATATACCAATTTTATGAAAAGTTCTCCCTCTTTCCAACCATATCCATAGAATCAGATTTTGACTGACAGTTTTCCATTTTTAATGACATTTTTCCAATTTTAATTACATTTTTCAAACTTAAGGCTCTTTTAATTCAAAAATATATCGATAAATCTTGAAAACTATGATCGATATAAGAAAAATTTACTGGACATTGTTTTCTTTTTAATGCACGGTAGATGTTTCTTTTTTGCAAATTTAATTTAAAATCTATTCTCTTCGGCTGTTACACCTTTCGTGACACACTCTGTATAAATAAAAGATAGATAGCATTATTCGTCTCTGACAGTATCTGATGTAATTAAATTGTAAACCAGAATTTACCCGAAAAACAATGACAACTCTACCAGGTTTTTTTGGGAATGCCTCCAAGCAATGAGTCAGGAAATTCAAAGTGAGTACTGGAGAGATCGAGATAAACGGATGACCACAGACTTTCTAGGAAATGATCGAATAAATTAGAATAGAAAGAAACGTTGATTGGCTGTTTGACGAAAGTGTTTCTATCCACTGATTGAGCTAGGTACCTACCTTTAAACAGACTCTATAGTGATGTCTACGTTATAATAGCAGTAATTGATTAGCCTAACATTGATATTGCTATCCTTATCCAACATTCGACAAAGCAGATAGCTCTATCCTTTCTACTTTCATGCTGTTGCCAAATCGTTCATAGGCTACAAAAAATATAATGAATCAACAGAAATTTCAATCTCAATTTTGATTTTTTTTTATAATTTAATCTTTGTGATTTTCCATCAGAAATATAGAGAGTGTCCCACGAAAGGTGTAACAGCCGAATACCATAGATTCTACATTGAATTTGCAACAAAAAATGTCCAGTAAAATTTTCTTATATCGACTTAGTTTTCGAGATATTTCAATTCTTCGATATTTTTGAAAAACGTCAATAACTAGAAAACTATCAGTCAAAATCTAATTCCAAGGACATGGTTGAAAAGAGGAAGAAATTTCCAATAAGATTCATAGAATTTGTTCCTTTGTTTGACGTTTTTGAACTTTTTATGAGTGTTCAAAGTTGAATAAAGTACATTCGTCGAGTTCAAAGCCAAATTTCAAACAGTTTGAACACTCATAAAAAGTTCAAAAACGTCAAACAAAGGAACAAATTCTATGAATCTTATTGGAAATTTCTTCCTCTTTTCAACCATGTCCTTGGAATTAGATTTTGACTGATAATTTTCTAGTTATTGACGTTTTTCGAAAATATCGAAATATCTCGAAAACTAAGGTCGATATAAGAAAATTTTACTGGACATTTTTTGTCGCAAATTTAATGTAGAATCTATAGTCTTCGGCTGTTACATCTTTCGAGGGACACCCTGTATATAGCAGAGTTTGAGATTTAGATAATTGATCATTATTAACAAGAATCAACAATTAAAATTAGATCAGGTATAGCGGGAATTTGAACTTTTTATGAATGATCAAACTGTTTGAGATTTGGCTTTGAACTCGACGAATGTACTCTTTTCGACTTTGAACGCTCATAAAAAGTTCAAAAACGTCAAACAAAGGAACGAATTGAATGAATCTTATTGGAAATTTCTTCCTCTTTTCAACCATGTCCTTGGAATTAGATTTTGACTGATAGTTTTCTAGTTATTAAATTTTTTCAAAAATATCGAAATATATCGAAAACTAAGGTCGATATAAGAAAATTTTACTGGACATTTTTTGTTGCAAATTCAATGTAGAATCTATGGTATTCGGCTGTTACACACCTGAGGTCCAGGTATAATGGACGAATATAACGTGAGGTCCACGTTATAATGGCAGTGTTTGATTAGTAATTGTATTGCTGTCCTTGCCTATCATTCAACAGAGCAGATAGCGCTATCTCTTTCTCGCTTTGCTCTGTTGCCAGATCGTCTTTCAACAATGTAGAATTGATAAATAATTAACAAAATATCTCATCTTAATTATGAAATTATTGAAAAATATCATTTCTTGCTCAGTAAAATATACCATAATTGATTATTTTAAACGAGAATGAACAGTTATATTACATCAATAAACCTGTATCAGCTACCGTCTATAGAAGGCATTGATAAGATTGAGGATCGGCAACGTTGTTCTACTATCTTTCTCCACTGCCATTATAATGGCAGTGCTTGATTAGTAATGGTATTGCTGTCCTTGTTTATAATTCAACAAGGCGGATAGCGCTATCTCTTTCTCGCTTTGCTCTGTTGCCAAATCGTCCTTCAACAATGTAGAATTGATAAATAATTAACAAATTATTTCATCTTAATTATTGAATATAATAATTTCTTGCTTAATAAAATATAGGCTTAATTGATTATTTTAAACGAGAATGAACAGTTATATTACATCAATAAACCTATATCAGCTACCGTCTATAGTGGCAAGGCTGAGAATCGGCAACGCTGGCCTCCTATCTTTCTCCACTGCCATTATAACGTGGACCTCACTATAGATATAGAGAAAGCTATATTTTCATACAGAAAACATTCAATCAAACGCTGTTATCAAATAAATTTTGTTAATCCTTGGCTTTTATCCACGCTGTTCTTCTATCTTTCTCCACTGCTATTATAACGTGGGTCTCTCTATAAGTTAAATATAGAGAAAGCTATATATGTTCGTACAGAAAACATCAAACTCTGTTATCAAATCTATTTTTTTAATCCTTGACTTATCCTGTAACCAAAGTTCTAAATAAAAGTAGGTACTATATAAAATAGGCAGAGAATCGCCCACACCAGAGACTTGAGAGGCGATTTCTCATTGAAAATTACTACTGAATAGTAATTTCAAAGCACTTCTAATTAGAATAGTAATGCTAATGCAGTAGAAAAGGTGTCACAACAGCAAGTCCAAACAAGTCAATCGCATCCAGTGATTGGCCTTGAACATAACACTTGCTTTTCTAAGCATTCGACCCACACGACATGTGGGAAGTATAATCACCTTTTTGTCTAAATTAATCTGATTTATTATTCAATGGAAGTCAATTAAAAAGCACTTCGGTTCAGCAAGATCAATCCTAGAATAGGATATTTAAATCACAGCCACTTGTTATAATAATAGTGAGGTCCACGTTGTAATGGCAGTGGAGAAGGATAGGAGATCAGCTTTGCCGATACCCTGCCTTGCCACTGCCTCCTATGGAGGGTAGCTGATACCGGTATATCTGTTGTAATATCAACTACCTGTACATTCTTGTCTGAAATAATCAATTATGTTTTATTCGTCAACAAAATATTTCTTTCAATGATTGAATAATAAGTTTTCATAATTACTGAGATTGAATTTTTTGGTAATAGGCCTAAATAAAGTAAATCCGTATGGCTTTTGTTGGTGGGGAGTCCCTTGCTGGAAGGTCCCAACGCCTGAATATATCATTTAAACCGTCAATGAGCCTTTCGACTGTCATAATTCAGCCGGGACCGACAAATTAACGTGCCCATCCGTTAAAAAACTTTTGCTTATGAGACGGTAATAACTTATAAGCTTTCATTTTAAAAAACGATCTGGCAACGTTGCGGATCTAGAGATGGATTTACTTTGTCCTCTCCAAGGTTTTTGCATGACATTAAGACCCCTAACAATTAGTCTAGTCTGTCTTTTAATCCTGCAATCCTGCACAGCTTAGTAGCACAGAATAAAGTTATCTCACATTTATTAACTAATTTAGGCCCGTTGACAAGAGCTTCCTAGTAGACCCTGCTACTACATTCGTTTTTATTGGTAGGGAATGTTGTATGTTTGATGTATTATATTGGATAATTCAATGTATTGTTATTATTTAAATGTAAATACATTACAAGCCAGCAGGCTCGCTTCGCTCGCATTTTCCGTCTAGCCAGGGGGCGCCCCCTGCCCCCTAGACCTCGGCTGTGATATTCAAAATTGAGAAAACCAGACTCGCTTCCCTCGCCTTCATTCTTCATTTGAGCTTGCTTCTTCTCGTCAAATACAGACTCTCAGGGTAACCATGTGATATCAAAGCTCAAATTTTAATTGATATTTCAAACATAAATACAGTAGTTCAATGTAATGATCTTCCGCTTAAAAATCAAATGTGAAATTCAAATTATCAATTAATATTGTGTTCACATATTTCCACCTTATAGTAGTAAACAATAGGTATGATTGTTCTTATCTATTAAATATAAATATGGGGTTGGGGTTTATTCATAATCATAATATTGATCCAGGTCTTTTTCTATACCTATAGACTATTGCAACAGGGCATGGAGCACATGGATCATGGAACTACAAGACAGTTCAAAATATTAGGCTGTGCTAAGTTCGATGAATAAATATATTAGTTTATTATTAAAAAATAATGGATGAAGAATCGAATAAAATAAGAGTTTGAATGACCGAATGCACTAGAAATGAGCTTAATATCGTGATATAAATAAGTAAATAACACAATACATTACACCGAAAAACAAAATTCGAAAAGTAAACAACAATTTGTTAGGTTAACTTACTCGTCAATGTGGTATAATAATCCTCAACTTATTGTTGTTTTGTAGTTTTCGTTGCACTAATTTGATCACTTATTAAGAACACATTCACATTGCACCACAAATGTCATTTAAAAAGGCTATAACATTAACTAAAACATCTAAATAACCTAAATGAGGAACTGAATTCACTGCCTTTCCTAGGATTCTTGTTTGGCTTGAATGTTGAATGCTTGAATCGTTGAATCACGTCACGCATGTCAGAGTGATTCTGCTCTGCTCAAACAATGATGCTCCGGCTTTCAAACAAGAAATTTCCCTGCTCACATAGAGTTTCCCTTTTTGCAACGAGATTTCCCTCGAATTGTATCATATAATTGATACAGTATCAGATACTGTATCAAATCAAGTGATAATCAATCAATACTGTATCAAGTTGGTGATGATAATAATAATAATATTACCTTATTTATTTTAATGTTGAATTTATTATGGAAAATAAAATGTTTATGATCTATAGCAGCTATGATATAAATCAGGGGCGTATATGTGGGGGGCCAAGGGGGTCGCTTCCTCCCCCCGAAATTATGAATGTAAAGAAAAATAGTACAATATTCAGAAAAAAGTGCAGTAATCTAAATTTATGACGGTAATAGTATATTTCGCACCTAGGGCCGAAAATGAGACTTTTCCGGCTCGAAATCGGTTTTCAAGTCTGAGGCCGTAGGCCGAGGACTAGAAAAGATTGAGAGCCGGAAAAACATTTTTGCCCGTGGTGCGAACGCTATTTTTCGCCACACAGAGAAATAAACAATATATATGAGAATAATTGTTTATTAAGCAGTTCCGAAAACAAAAGTGGAAGGTCATAGCTCTAGCTATTAGTATAGTTATTAGTATCTAGTTATTAAAGTATAGAAAACTGAAGAATACATAATACTTGGAAACCTCACAGAATCATATTGATTTTTCCAATACATCAATAAATTTTAGTTCTATTAGGATCCTCCTCAATTTGAATCAGGCAGCCTTTTGTTTTCCCAATTCCAAAAAAAACCTAAAATACTCGTTTCACTGGGAATTCGTGTCTGATAGTAGCCTACATTATAACTGAAGAATATAAATTATTACTCATTGTATTGTGATCTATTCATGTTTTTCTTATGAAATTCAATAATTATAGGCCTACAGCATGAAGACTATGTCCAATTCATTTGTACTGGTGGCAAAATTTACATAGAAAATAATTATTTGATAAAATCCAAGTTCAATAGTAATGAAAACAAATTCCTTCAAAAAATAATGATAATAATACGTTTCGAGGGAAAAAATTAAGAACAAAAAAATGGGAAGCATCGGGGGATTTGAACCAAGGTACCATCGCTCCATAAGCAAGCTTCTTACCGCTGCGCTACATAGACGTTCGTAAATGGTAGTCTTATAACCTGCTGATAAAAATACACACTTTGGGCTATGGAACTTCAATTAGCCTAGGTAGCATAGATGAATTTGAACATTAATATTCTGAAAAATCTAGAAGGAAAATAGAAATTGGGCTTCCAGGTGCACGAGATTGATATTTTTAGAATCTATGTTCAAAATTTGGAGATCTAAATCATTCCCGTTTTTCCGGTATGCAATCCACAAGTTGACATGTTTTGATGCGAACAAACACAACCCCACTCTCTCTATTATATAGAAGAAGAAGATATCTTACCTCTATTTCATTCATTCAAATAAAATGATAGTATATTACTGCAGAATACTTTATTCAATTCTAGAAGCATAAACTGATTCTGTTTCATAAACTATTTGTTAAAACGTTCAGCACCATGGATATTGCCCAAGTAGTCCAAAACTATCCACCAGGTTTTGTGATAAACGCAGTACTATGAGGTTTGAGGTTAGATTCTATTATACTCTGAAAATTGAATTTGAGTAATTATAATATCTTATTTGTATTTCATTCATCCAAATGATATGATAGTATCTTATTGCAAAATACTTTATTCAATTCTAGAAGCATAAACTGATTCTGTTTCATAAACTATTTTGTAAACCCGTTCATATCAAATCAGAATCAGCTGTTATTCAAGGTCATTTTACAGCCCTAGGGCCGTAAAGTTTTACCGGCCTGGTCGGAAAACAATCACTTTCGGCCACCATATGATGCACGTAAACCAGCTCATTACATCCAAGTGTGGCGAAAAGATATTTTCCTCCACCTACTGTTTAAAGTACTTACTTTACTCCCTGAAACATAATACTAAAGTGTCACTTTTTCGCTCTAGGTAGTAGAAAACAGAAAAACTCCCTAGGGAGTAAAAGTGACTCCATTTAAATAACATGGGAAGCATCTCTATTTAAAAAACTTACATGGTAATAGGTTAGAAGGTCTAAGCTCAGATGAGAAAGCGTAATAGAGGTGTCTGTCATTGAGTCAACTGAATTCAATACCACAACCAGAATTTGATCAACTCATGAAATATAATGTTTGTATGATATTATATTCTTAATATTGGTAGACGATATAAAAATTTATACAATTTTAAAAATATTTTATTCTATTCAAAATACCAGCCAACAAATATTTTGATCTGCATTCTGCAATTCAAATTTGAACCGCGTGATCTGGAGTCAGCCATTTTTGGTAGCTCAGCTGATATGATTGTTACAACTTTGGCCGATAGATAGCGCAATCAGCAGTGCCTATCAGACGACCGGTTTTTAGGTTTTAGTTTTTAGGTTATGTTGTTAGGAAACATTGTCACCAATACGTAAGTTATTAGAATGATTTAATTTGCAGTTTCTATAAAAAAATGTAGATGGAGGAAAAATGTTGTGTACATCACGAGCGAAAAATACTTTTTCTCCCTCAGGAAAATTGTTGCCCTCGGCTTCGCCTCGGGCTTCAAACTTTTTCCCTCAGGGAGAAAAAGTCGTACTTTTCACTCTAGATATACAAATAACTATTTCGCCCCACTTGGATGTAATGAGCTTCCGCTTAAAAATCAAATGTGAAATTCAAATTATCAATTAATATTGTGTTCACATATTTCCACCTTATAGTAGTAACAATATGATTGTTTTTTACTATTAAATACATAAGATTGGGGTTCATTCATAATCATCATATTATTGATCTAAGTCATGTTTCATACCTATTTGCAACAGGGCATGAAGCACATGGATCATGGAACTACAAGACAGTTCAAAATATTAGGCTGTGCTAAGTTCGATAAATAAATATATATTAGTTTATTATTAAAAAATAATGGGTGAAGAATCAAATAAAATAAGAGTTTGAATGACCGAATGCACTAGAAATGAGCTTAATATCGTGATATAAATAAGTAAATAACACAATACATTACACCGAAAAACAAAATTCGAAAAGTAAACAACATTTTGTTAGGTTAACTTACTCGTCAATGTGGTATAATCCTCAACTTATTGTTGTTTTGTAGTTTTCGTTGCACTAATTTGATCACTTATTAAGAACACATTCACATTGCACCACAAATGTCATCTAAAAAGGTATAACATTAATTAAAACATCTAAATAACCTAAATGAGGAACTAAATTCACTGCCTTTCCTAGGATTCTTGTTTGGCTTGAATGCTTGAATCACGTCACGCATGTCAGAGTGATTCTGCTCTGCTCAAACAATGATGCTCCGGCTTTCAAACAAGAAATTTCCCTCTTGTTTTAAGCTCACATCGAGTTTCCCTTTTTGCAACGAAATTTCCCTCGAATTGTATCATATAGTTGATACAGTATCAGATACTGTATCAAATCAAGTGATAATCAATCAATACTGTATCAAGTTGGTGATAATAATAATATTACCTTATTCATTTTAATGTTGAATTTATTATGGAAAATGAAATGTTTATGATCTATAGCAGCTATGATATAAATCAGGGGCATATATGTGGGGGGCCCAGGGGGCCGCTTCCTCCCCCCGAAATTATGAATGTAAAGAAAAATAGTAGCCTACAATATTCAGAAAAAGTGCAGTACCTAATCTAAATTATGACGGTAAAGATATTTTTGACGGCCTGACGGTAAAGTAAAAAGGGCGTTCAGCGCAAATTACTCTCTCTGAATATGTGCTGCAAAACATATTAAGTATTATGGGGTGTTTACTTAAATTACTTAACTTTACACTAACCTTGCCCCCCCCTCAAAAAAATTTATTTATTCGCCACTGCTATAAATCATAAAAATACTGTAATTCTGAAAGTGTTTACAACAGTTTATATTTATGAGAAATAGGAAAATATTATTTCTCAAGTTATATCGGTCCAAATGAAATTAATTATAATTTCTAGACTATACAATGGATAAGTTAGCACAGTTTTTTTTGAAACTACACGTAGCAGTTTTACATGAAACAATTACATGAATATAAAATATAATATTGCATAAAATTATTATATGTTTTTCTGTAGCCTCTTACTTCAATTCTATAGATGAGTTTCTCCAATATAACTTTTAACTGGTTTCCACTCCATCGTGTTTTTTCAAGTCAGCATGTGTCTTGTTCCAGAGTTAGTGAATTTAGTTTAATAGAGGGCCGGTTACGTCCCAACTTCGCCGAGGAATAAGGCAGCAATTCAGTTCATCCTCAAAAGAAATTCTGAGCACTGGCATCTCAATATCAATGTAATCAGACAGTTCGACACACTGACTCAGTTATAGTTTAAAAAGATATAGTGAGACCGTGCAGTGGAGAAAGATGTAGGAGAACATTGTTGTAGATTCTCTGCTTTGCCACTGCCTTCTATAGAGGATAGCTGATATCAGTATTCTTATAAATTATGCGATGTAATATTAACTGATCATTCTTTTCAAATATCAATTATATTTTATTCCTCAATAAAATACATTTCAATGATTAAATAATATTTTTCTCTAGTTGAAATTCAATATTTTGTACGAATGTACATGATATTTTTTCTACGTTGTTGAAAACCGATCTGACAACGTTGCGGAGATGGAAAAGGATAGTGCTACTGGTACCTGGTTTGTCGAATGATAGACAAGGATAGACATTTTTTTATGATTGAATAATAGATTTTTGTAATTGATATTAAATATTTTGTTAATCAATTATGTTTCTACATGATTAAAAAACGATCTTGCAGACCTAGTACAGCCCTATCTGCTTTGTCGAATGATAGACAAGGATAGCAACAAATACTGCCATTATAACGTCGACCTAACTATAGTATAGAATAGCTATAGTGCGGTCCACATTATAATGGCAGTGGATAAAGATAAAAGAATAGCGATGCCGATTCTCTGCATTAATTAATTATATTTCTACACTGTCAAAAACATACTTGGCATCGTTGTGGACCTGGAAAAGGATAGTACCATCCGCTTTGTCGAATGATAGACAAGGATAGCAAAACCAAAGTTGATCAAATACTGTCATTATAACGTGGACCTTACTATATGAATAAGCTTATCACTTCCGGAAGAGTCTTCCGCATTATCATTTGAACGACAGGGACATTTTGATATTAGCTGAGAAGCGGCAATACTGGTTGTTTACAGTGGGGAATCTCAGAGGGATGACTCATGGACCAAAAACTTGCTATAGACCCACCTGTATATATACTGGACTGACTAATCAGACAGGTTTGGAGAAAAATGCGCGCGTTATCTTCTGGGTTGTCTTGCTTAGTAGAATAAATGAACCTCTTCACTGAAATATCAACACATGAGATTGAGATAACATAGGATCTACTATATCGACTGAAACCTATCTTACGATAATAATTATTATTTACTATTACTTCGATAATAATTAATTTCCTGATTTTTATCCATAACTATTATGTCTATATTCAGCTTTCAGAGAATTGTTATTTTTAGTCCAATTCCCAAATCATATTTTTATCATACTAAAGATGCGTTTACACCAAAGTTTTCAACAATATGTTTTTTCTTCGTCCTTATAGATTCTATTAGATTGAACATAACTTATCATACACATGATGAACATAATGTGTTTGTTAAGTTCCGTTCAATCTAATAGAATCTATAAGGATGGAAAAATAAACATTTTGTTAATAACTTTGGTGTAAACTCAGCTTTAGCATACACTTTGACTTGAAATAATATGAAATGTCAGAGCCAAATTTAGCATCCCCAGCTACTATACAGAGTGAGTTATGAAGCTGCAAAAATAAAATTTTCAAATGGTCATATCTCATGAACGGTAAGGAATTTTGCAAATCTGATTCCAGATTCGTGTTTTTCGCATTAAAGAAATAATAACATGACCAATATGCGTTTATATTAGCACATATCTAACCTGTTTGGTTAGTCTATGATATTAGGTACCAATAACTAGTTTTAGTTAAACCATAGATTGGCCATGACCATACTGTATAAATATAGTGGTCAAAAAATATTATAGTGAGGTCCACGTTATAATGACAGTATTTGATCAACTTTGGTTTTGCTATCCTTGTCTATCATTCGACAAAGACGGTGGTACTATCCTTTTCTAGGTCCACAACAATGACAATTATGTTTTTGACAGTGTAGAAATATAATTAGTTGATACAGAGAATCGGCATCGCTATTCTTCTATCTTTATTCACTGTCATTATAAAGTGGACCACACTATAGGACTCAAGATAATAGAATAATGATGATAGATTCTTCATGTAATATGTGTTGTCTGTAATAATGATATGATATAGACTTGTCATAATGTTCTCAATACACCAACATATAAATATGATGAAAAGATTAAATGTCGAGTCTATTCTAATGAAGTTAAAACTTTATAAAAATTTAAATGATATAAGTTTATTCTAATTAAGTTACACCAGTAATTATTGAATTAAATACAGTAGCTTATAAGGTATATTCTTAATACCTGTCCTACCTGTCGTAGCTTGTAAGGTTTATTCTACCTGTCATCCATGAAGCTCATTATTATTTTGGCTTTCTGGTTTTCTAACAAAAATAATAGAAAATTCTTTTTTTTTCTTACCCAGCATGTTGTAGGTCCTCTCCTGACCTACTGTATCTTTCTCCTTTAAAATATGACTGTGTAAATTGTTCTCAATTCTATTAAATCACATAAATAATGTAAGTGAGTTTAGGAAGATGTTCAATATCACTACTATGAAAATATTTAATGAATGATGCAGTAGAATAAACCTAAGGACACGGAGGAGCTAAGCTCCTCCTCCTCCTACTCTTTCTCATCCTATGCTATGGCACAGAGAAGAATTTAAATAAAGAGGAGAAAAAATTCCTTCTACTTTGTGGCTATGGATAAATGGGAGAGATCAGTACTGTCTTTATACTGTTCTTGATTCCTAGTCAAGGTTTCAAATATGCTTCACAGAGCGCAGCACTACACGGTATCAGAGTTCATAGTGCGGTCCACGTTTTCATGGCAGTAGAGAAAGATAGATCAGTGTTACCGATTCTCTGCCTTGCCACTGCCTTCTATAGAGGTTAGCTGATACCAGTATATCTGGTGTGATATTAACTGCTCATTCGTGTTTGAAATAATAATTTATATTTCATTGCGATGGTGTTATGCCAAAAGTGCCAATCTGTTTTTTCTCAAAGGGCCAATCTACATCTTCATTTAGTTTTCAAGTAAAAACTATTAAAATATATATACTGTTTTGAGAAACAATGACTGAAATCTGTAGAAATGAAATAAAAGTGAGTACTGAAAAAAATCACAGTGAATTATCAGTAATATTTTTGTTTACATGACTGCTTCAATCTTACACACATTGTTGGAAATGCAGGATGGCCCTTCTGGCATAACACCATCAACAAGAAAATACATTTTTCAATGATTAAACAATGAATTCTCATAATTGAGATTGATTATAATATGTCTACATTGTCGAAAACGATCTGGTAACGCTGAGGAGCTAGAAAAGGATAGCGCTATCTGCTTTGTCGAATGATAGACAAGGATATCAACACATGTGTTTGTCAAATACTGCCATAATAACGTGGACCTCACTTTAGGTAGCCTACCTATTAGATTATAGTTGCTTTTCCAATACAATTATTCTAAGGATTGAGGAATCTAATTAGAACAAAGTTGAAGCAATACCTACTATTACTTAAAGTAATAATTACTTAATTAATAGTAGGTATTGGTTTAAGTGAATACATTCTGGTAATATTGGTTTTAAATAAAAATAAATGGAAAATAAGACATCATTTATTATCATTCATGTGAATCTATAATAATTAGGAACTCCAAACTAGATCAACATATCATTATTAGAAAAAAATTAATCTTCAATACGGTATATAGTTTATAGGAACATATAAAAATAAACATTTTGAAAGTCTGCAGTAAAAATGGCATGGTCTGAGAATGTTCTTTGTTTTTGAGATTCGGATTTTACTAAGCTATTGTGTTTTTGTCTATTTTCAGTTGGTCCTATTTGTGGTAAAGATGCATTGTCACCTGATTTCACTGGATCCTTCAATACGGTATATAGTTTATAGGAACATATAAAAATAAACATTTTAAAAGTCTGTAGTAAAAATGGCATGGTCTGAGAATGTTATTTATTTTTGAGATTCGGATTTTACTAAGCTATTGTGCTTTTTGTCTATTTTCAGTTGGTTCTATTTGTGGTAAAGATGCATTGTCACCTGATTTCACTGGATCCTGGCAACCTGGAGACACAAATAAAAAAAAATCATTTTCCCCAAATTTTTAAAATTCCATTATGGTATTGATTCCCATACAATTTATCCAAATTTGGGAGAGAAATAGTACAAGGGGTATCCTTTAGCTGGGTTTACACCAAAGTTGTTGACAAAATGTTAATAACTTAATCCTTATAGATTCTATTAGATTGAACGGAACTTGACAATATTATGATCATCATGTGTATGATAAGTTATGTTCAATCTAATAGAATCTAATAGAAATGTTTATGTAGAAATGTCTATAGAATCTAATAGAAATGTTAATAACTTAATCCTTGTAGATTCTATTAGATTGAACGGAACTTGACAATATTATGTTCATCATGTTTATGATTAGTTATGATCAATCTATAGAATCCATAAGGATTGAATTATTAACATTTTGTTAATAACTTTGGTTTAAACGCAGCTATGGTTTTTCTTTCTCGAACATTGCTTTCTTGTAAAAATAATTAATAAATAATATGTCCAATACATTTTAATAATAAGTGCTTTTGATATTATTTGGATAATCTCATTTCATTTATTTTTACTCCAAGGAAAGCCATGCAATTCACACAGCATGAGCAATATAGAGCAGAACAGTTTTGGAAAATAAATTATTTTAGAAATATTTACAATAAAGTGTGAATGCTACTGCATATTTTGAGATTTTTAATGTTTATGTTGTCTCACTGAGTAAATTTAATGTAATTATTGTACTGTGTTTGTATTGTATTTGTGCTTCTTCATCAACTACCGGTATCGTACAGTGTGTTGTATTTATTTATTTATTTATTTATTTCATTCCTCAATTACAATATCAATAACTTATTTCTATTACAGTTGTGATTAATTTACAATGATTTGGATATTCTTACTTTGAAGATTCCATGATCTAAAATATAAACTTACAAATAATAAATTACCAGTATTATTCTATGGAAATACCTATACATAGTGGAATTTATAGAAATATTAATTAGGCTAAAATGATAAGATATTGATGTTGTCATGCCACTAAATTTTTCAAAATTAATCAAAATATAGTGGTACTAGCCGTCAGGCTCGCTTCGCTCGCCATATCCGTCTAGCCAGGGGGCTCCGCCTCCTGGACCCCCGACTGGATCGTCCAAGAATGAGTTCAGCCGGCTCGCTTCGCTCGCCTGCATTTTTCATTTGAGCATTTTTATCATATGTTAGGACAATATCAGTCGGGGGTCCAGAAACGTCTGGCCAAACGGATATGGCGAGCGAAGCGAGCCTGACGGCTAGTAATATAATATTCCCAGGATTGAAGTAGCAGTGCCCAATCAATTTTTCCGCGATAAATGCATTTAAATCTTCAACTTGGTGCCAACCTAACAAAGTCAACTCAACTTAATGCCAACCTGACAAAATTATTAATTTAGTTGCCAGTTAACAACTGTTTCGAAGAGGTATTCTATCTAGATTATAGTTCTATAGTAACATATGATATGGAAATTTCAATTATAATTAAGAGATTGGGAGAAGAAGAATATACATGCTAAAAGACGAACTTTAAACCCTTAAAAACCACTCTTAGAGTTGAAATATCGCCAAAAGATTTCTTAGTGCGCCTCTAAAGGGCCAACTGAACATACCTACCAAATTTGAACGTTTTTGGTCCGGTAGATTTTTAGTTATGCGAGTGAGTGAGTGAGTGAGTGAGTGCCATTTCGCTTTTATATATATATAGATTGACAACCTTTTTTAATTATGGAAAAATACCACAAAATCTCTTCCCATAACATAAATTAATCAAATTAATAAGAACAATATAAAGTCTTGAAGTACCCTCTATTTTTTAAAAACTTTAAAATAGTTGAACAACTAGTTTCGACCCTAACGTAGGTCATTTTCAAGTTGAAATGTAGAAAATAAATAAACAATTTGATATTATATAATAAGAACTTATGAATTAATCATATGAAAATAAGCATAATATATGTTCATACTATAATATCAACTTATTTATTTATTTTCTACATTTCAACTTGAAAATGACCTAAGTTAGGGTCGAAACTAATTAAAGGACTATTTTAAAGTTTTTAAAAAATAAAGGGTACTCAAGATTTTTATATTGTTTTTATTAATTTGTTAAAAAGTAGCCCAAGTGAGTGAAGTGTTTTTATTTTCATAAATTGATTATACAAATAATTACTGTGTATTAAATGATTATTATATAACTGATTTATGTACGGTATATTGGTTAATCGTCAGTCAGTTATTATACTGTTCAATAGTTCTTTATTTTGATGTATTTCTGTATCTTTACATAGTTATTTTGATATACTTATTATATTCTTATCCAAGTGCCTTATTCTTTCAGCAATTCATATTTTTATAAATACAATTATGTAGGCTATAGGTGTGTTCCATAGAATGGTACTGAATCTAAAATTTATTACCGTATTTGTAATTTTATAATAAACTATGTGAAGAAGTGTATTTCTCTCAGTAAAGAAAGTAGAAGCTATAATATAACGATAAAACCATTAAAGGTGAGATGTTTTAACATCAATTTTGGAGAAAATAATATTTCAACACTAAAACATTCAAGTAGCCGTTTAGCAAAATTAGCCAGACAAATGAAAATAATGTACAGTGCTCATTAGGAACTACCTATCTAGTACCTAAAGTAACTACCCAAGGAGTACACCACTATACAGTACCATAGATGAAGGATAAGTAAGTAACTATATTATTATTGTCTCTGACAGTACTTCATACAATCCTAGATAAGTACCTTTACCTAAAGGTAAAAGTATAGCATACCTATAGTAAGCTATAGTATAGCTTACCTATTACCTGCTACAATTTCCGTGAAAACTAAGTGAATTACGGATCCTCTTAAAAGTATTTCCAAGTGCTCTATAGTATAGTTCCAATTATTTATTTATTACATTCCACAATCACAATATCAAATTAATGATTGGGAGACAATCAACAGGATAACCTCAAAACTGTTTCTCTCATTAATTTTGATAAAAATAGTCCGAATGAGGTTATGAAACTTTATTATAAAGATCACAAAATTTACATAATTTTTCACATTTATAATAAAAAAATATTATAACAACTTATTCATATTTTGAAAAATCTCAGTTTTTGTGATCACATTTCTATGAGATCCTAAACAGAGCTTCCGACATATTATCAGCAAATAATCAACCAATTGTATTAATACTTTGTAAATAATTGTAGCTTATATGCTTTTTGTAATCATGTCTATATTTTGAATAAATTCCTCTGGTCGTGTTGTACCCTCGACCGGAGAAATTATCAATTATTATTATTATTATTATTATTATTATTATTATTATTATATTATTATTATTATTATTATTATTATATTATTATTATTATTATTATTATTTATTATTATTATTATTATTATTATTATTATTATTATTATTATTATTATTATTATAAACCTGGCTAGAACTGGGTTAACAAGTCAGTCATGATTACAGCTTCCAATTTAATGAGCTTTGACGATTTGAACGGTAGATGCGAAATCCAATACCAGAAAAAAGAGCGGCTTGGCAAACTTCTTTACCAACTAATCTGTCGCGGTCAATCCTGAACTGAGAGAGACAGATGACAGGAATTGAAATAGAGAGGAAGCGAGATAGCCTATCAATGAACTTGGTGTTGATGGTAAAAAGGTAATAATAATGATCAAATTGTGCGTGGTTATATTGTTTTATGGTGAGTTTTATTTCATTCTGTCAGTATTCCCCATACATAATACACATGCTTCCCATTTGATCAATACTGACAGTTTGAAGTAAATTCCACAATAGAGGCTCAGCCTTCTGAACTGTTTTACATCTTGGCAAGTAGCTAGGTCGACTATAGCGAGAGAGATAAAGAGAGAGCTATTATATATTATGTAGAGAGAGAGAGAGCAGCTTCAAGAATGCGATTTTAGAATGCATTTCACTTGGTGAAAGATCAGTGTGACAGAAAGATGTTATTTTTGAAATATTTTGTTGGTTTGGCCTTCAAAAGGTACCAAACTAATTCCAAACCTAATCTATTCAATTGGTAATAGGTACCAAACGTATTCAATTCTGAATTATACTAGAATTATAGGCGGACTTAGAATTTTTGTGTGGATACTGTAATGATACAGTTTGTGTGAACCTGAATTAACAATTTCACCTGGTATCTTGAGGAATTTTAGGGATATTATAGAGATAAGATCATAGAGGAAATGAATGATGGAGTTCTCTATTCATCTAATATATCAATACCATTCAGAGAGATAAGAATTTGAATAGGTCCTATTTAAAACTGAAATAATACAAATATGCATACGGTACAATATTTTTCTTGTACGATAGACAGTTTATATGCTGCAGTTTTGCTATTTTCATAAACGGATTACTCTGCTTACCATTCCAAATTAAAAAAATATCTAGATGATATTCCAATTACGGTATCGAGTTTTAGCTGCTCAAGTAGCCTAATTAGAAAGAGTTATTGATATATCTAGTGTGAGATTTCAAGTTCATGAAAATGCACAATCATGTTGTAAGAATGGGACTTTTACATTCTACCCTTCTGTTTTCTTGAATATTTCAGGCTTAAATATTGAATATTTGATAGCCTATATCTAGTGAGAGATTTTAAGTTCATGAAAATGCACAATCATGTTGTAAGATTGGGACTTCCACATTCTAGCCTTCTGTTTTCTTGAATATTTCAGGCTAATTTATAACTTGACAGATTTGTGTTCCAGGTCTCATTAATTTATTGTTTTTTCATGTATGATGTAAAGTTGTTCTGGCAATAAAGAGTCTTAAATATTGAATCTTTAATCTTCATATATGAGAGGTTTGTATATTGTTGTATCATTTAATAATTATTATGGTGTATTTACCATTCACCGTATAAATGTAATACAGGTGAATAATTTCATTTGAATATTTTTCATTCATATGCTGCTACCGCTGCTATATCATACATACCGACATCAATAAAACTAAACAACAACAATAATTATAATTTATTACCCTATACAATTGATTTAAGCTAGCTAGATAAAAGCTTATTTTTCATTCATATTTTTGTTCATGGCTTATAGAATGTTTGTTTGATTTTTTGTTGTTTCAAAAACAAATAAAATTCAATGGATTTCTAACAAAATATAAATAGGCTATTCCTGTATATTCAACTACAGAAAGTAATAACATTCTTTTGGAATCAATAATCAATCTGTCTGAAATTTCACACATATCATGTTGAAGGTGAGATATTTGATGAAGCGATTTCGGCTCTTATCAGTTCTACCAAGGTTAAACTGACTTGTATAATTAATTAGTAATGCAAGTTTTCTATTTGAGTAAAGTTCAAGGACACCTACTTTACAACGACATTCAAAAGTGCTAGTGATCGCTTATTCTTTACAAGAAGGTGTTTTCAAGTCGACGATTTATCACAAGAGTAAAACATCGATTATTTGACTTTAATGAATATTTGGTTGCTTTTGAAATTTGCTGTTTTTTACTCAAAATTTGAGTACCATTTACAATGGAAGTGACATAGGATAATATGTTTCGCTAAAAATCTATCTGAGACCTGACCTACATATTTATACCTTCAGAAAGCTATATAGTTTCATTTTATTTGAAATAGCCAGCTACATAGCTAGAGTTTACTAGAACCTTTACACCGTATAGGAGATTACAGTCTTATTCAGATTTATGTGAGCATGATTCGAAAACAAACACAAATTGTCAGCAGGAAGGCTTTTCCTTTTTAATTACAGTATTTTCAATACTACAGTGTAATCCGTAATTCTAGTTCAAAGTTTCAAGATTTGAATTCACCTTTAGAGAAACATCTTGGAAAATTTGTAACAATTTCAGTTCTTCATGAATAAATAAGTATTGGAGTTTTTGAAAGCTGCGTTTACACCAAAGTTATTAACAAAATGTTAATAACATAATCCTTATAGATTCTATTAGATTGAACATAACTTATCATACACATGATGAACATATGTGTTTGTCAAGTTCCGTTCAATCTAATGGAATCTATAAGGATTAAGTTATTAACATTTTGTTAATAACTTTGGTGTAAACCCAGCTTAAGGTAGAAGCAAATGACGTTTCTTAGGACAATAATAATATGAAATTGGTTCAAATATGAGAGTATTTCCTAGCATAATAAATATGCTAGTAACTGTGCCGCATCCAAACAGTTGCTAGTTTCATAGCTGAGGTCGATTCAAACTGTACAATCAAACCTCAGCCTGGTGATTGAGTGAACAACTACAAGACTCAACCTATTTCGGACTATGAGTAACCTTATCTAAATTTGGGAGAGGAATAGCACAAGGTTACCTTATTTTTTCTCTCCCTATCATGTACTTATTGTATGAATCAATAAAGAAATAAAGCTATCAATAATATTCGTGGTGGTGTACTGAGGAATTAATTTGTATAATAGTAATCCATGGTACATACCTTCAAAATCAAGTTAGATGCAAACATCCAATTAGGCTACTGCAGAGGAATTAGTTTGAATAATATTTTAAATTGAAATCCATGGTACATACCTTCAAAATCAAGTCAGCTGCAAACATCCAATTTCAACTCCATAGAGTGCATTGAAAGCAGTGCATAATTTATTCAAAATCCTTGATTTGTGCAACAATAGCCCTACCGATATTCAAAGCATAATTTTCATTCTTCATGCGATATACTTAGAATACATTGCCCCGTGTTATCGGATGGGCAGCACGTTAAACTGTCTGTCCCGGCTGAAGTATGACAGTCCTTACGACTGTTACATTAGGCTTCACGCCCATTGCCTAGGTATAGGCCCAATGAGCCTTACACCCATTGACGGCTAAAATTATAATATATTCAGGCGGTGGGATCTTCCCGCAAGGGACTCCCAACCAACAAAAACCATACGAATTTACTTTACAAGAATACATTGCTTTCTAGGTAAACTGGAACGGATCTAAATTCATCCATTCCTCTACAGCTTTCAACCTTTAAGCCGACTGTATTTTCTCCTCTCTCAACTAAATATATTTGAAACCACATACCAAAAATTTATGATAATTCATACACATAGGTAGTACCAATGTACCTAGAACCTGGAATACCTGTATTTTAGGTACCTTGGGTAGTACTTTATGAGAACAAGGGAACATGCAGATTTGTTCCCATGTGACCTGAGTGAAAAACCACATTGTTATGATAAAATAATTTTCTCAACAATTGAATAATCAGATTGAATCTGTGAATATCGAGTCACTCTTTTGGATGGTCTATATATCTTTCAAATATAGGCCTACACCTGAATAATAAGCACTTATTAATTATTAAATTATTATTATTGATGAGGAAAGAAATACATAGTGGTGCTATTAGCAACCTTGTTCATTGATATAACTAGGTGGGTACCCGATCATAATCAGTTTTATAACTACTTTTGCGTATACTTTTGTGATGATGGAGGTAAATCCAATTAATGATAATGTAGTACATCATCAAGATATTACTAAAATCGTGGAATTTGCAAGAAAAAATTATTTGTGAGTTATAGGAGCAATTCATCATTTGATGACTTTTTAATATTAAATGAGCTATAAATTCTGATTAAGGCTGTTCAAAGGCTGAAAATAAATTTTCTACTGGCGATATTTTTCAAAGTTTTCCGATTTGTATATTATCAAGCTATCAAAATGAAAAAGTTTTTTCAAGAACACATTTTTTCCGATCATTACTTTTTGAGATATGAGCGCCGAAAGTTTAAATTTTTGGGACAGAACATTTCAAATTCGGTAAGAGTTCAATCCATGAGATTCAGATTATGAATTCTTCACGGTATTGTTGATTGAATAAAACAAAAATCTTTTGAAACTTTTAATTTTTGAGAAAGTTATTCAATTACCCAAAAATAACTCAACTAAAAGTTATTAGTAAAGTGATCGGGAAAAAATGTTTTCCTGAGAAAACGTTTTTATTTTGGTAGCTTTATAATATACAAATCGAAAAACTTTGAAAAATATCACCAGTAGAAAGTTTATTTTTAGCCTTTGCACAGCCATAACATACTAATATTTTTGATTGTGTCTCTCTTTCATATTATATGCGAGAAATAGATTGAAGAAGTTCAGGTATATCTCTATTTTCTATTGTAGTGAGTAAGAAGCAGTTAGTACTGTAGTACTAATCAATGTATTCTAGGTGTACCTAGAAAGAATACAATACAGCGTATTCTGGGTACCGTACCTTGCTACTAATCAAGTAACAAAATAATAAATCATAATAGTTCTTGGTAATATTTATAACGACACATGAATAATTCACAATAAAAATGAATATCCTTTCAACTGTTCAATTCTATCTTCTTCTTATCTACCTTTCTATAACAAATAGATGATATGAATATTTTTTTCCCAATATCGAAATATACAGAAACACCAAACAGCATAATCAATATTCTTACACCGGACGAGAAATACAAAGCAAATAATGTAGAAACAGCATTACTCAAATATACGTGTTTATTCAACAATAAAATTATTATTTACAGGAGAATCTAAAGGTCTCAAATAAATAGCAGCATATGATTCTAAATTACATAATTATTATAAAAATATTCTTTGTACACTGATAATGCATTTAATTTTTCAATTTCCTTATTCTTAGGAATGATCTTATATTTACAATCATTATGTAGATATATTCTCTGGTACAGGCTAACCTGGAATGGATAAAAATACAAGTTTTATGTACAACAAAAAATATATATAGAAATAAAATCACCTCATATAAATATTAATAAGTAATGGGATACACACCTAATGCGTTACACTGAAATTAAAATATTACAAGTAATAATGCCTTTCCTTAAAATCCAATCAATGGACTTTACTCAAATGATATAAGTTTTCTCAACGGAATATTCACAAAATGGCTACCATTTATACTCAATCACCTAATAAATCAAGTACCGTATAGCAATTCTTAAAATTCAATATCATAATGACTAGTAAATAACTATCTGATACCCCAGTATAGGCCTACTGATGAGTGAATTATATACAATTCAAAAGTGCAAATAATAATAAGTGCCTATAAGTACAGGACATTTTATTAAATAATATATGATTTATAGAATAAAACAATATACGAATAGAATATTCACACTAATATTCTCATAGTGTATTCACAATTTCACATACAAAATCATTATTTTGAATGAATATATTCGTCTGTTCAATTTTCAAGGGAAACTTTGATTGAATCAATTGAACGATGATATTTTGATGATGCACTTTCTAAATTTGAGCTAATGAACTGAACATTAAAATTCATCGCCAATTTTAAATGAATCAATAAATCACCCTTCACGTTGATTTAATAAGTAAATTGTTGGTATCTCCCTACCTTGGCTAACTGGAATAAAATTGCTAAATCTATTAGTTGCCTAGATTAGAAACTGAAGCTGGTATATTTTGTGTGGTTTAAAGCTCTCAACTGAAAAATAATATTGAGATACTCAAATTCAACATTTTATGATAGCAACAGGTAATAAATGTTCATTGATCATAATTATCTATGAGCATAAGCTTAATTTTCTCCATTGTAGAAATTAGAATACCACTGCCATCTTCCTAAATAATTTAAGTGAATTTTCCCTAACTCTTCAGAACTTTTAATTACTGTATTGTGTAAAATATCCAATCTACTGAGTTACAAATATTTTTCAGTATAGTCTACTACTGATACTATACTATAGTATCTACTGATACTACAGATAGTCGGCTGTAAACTTTGATGATTATTATTAGAATAACTTGTTCTTTTGTCTCAATGATGTGATTATCAAGAAAAAACTTCCAAATTTGCTCAAATCTCATAGAGTGAGTTCAAAAGGAAAACATAGAATGAACAAAAAAATACTATTTTAATTCCAGGTTAGTATAAGTCCTACACAGTTGATTTTTCCACATGTGTATGTATTATTAGAAGTTTGAATGTTTGAATACCAAACTATATTTGAAGAGATTCAAGATTTCTCTATTGCAGAAAACATTTGTACAAATGCATAGCATCGTCATTCTCAATTTTCAAAGCTCCATTCTACATTTACTTTAATATATTTATATAATAGTATTCAAATTGATGTTGCTCTCCATGACGAAACACTACATAATAAATCTTTTGTAGTTCTGACACTGTGTTACTTGTAAATATTTGAAAAAAAACACTTACTTTTCTTGGAGTAGTGAGAAATGCATTTCACTCCTGAGGAGGAGCTCCATCAGTCTTATACTTATGTTAAAGAAATACCTTCAGTCTCATGAAGCTCCTCCTCAGGAGTGAAATGCATTCCTCAATACTCCAACAAAAGTGAGTGTTTTTTCAAATATTTACAAGTAACACAGTGTCTGAACTAGAACAAATTTATAATAGTATTCCTTTCTATTGTTTGACAGAGTTTTTCGATTCCACTTGATGTAATTTATTCTACTTTGTGACTTTAAACTATTGCTTTGAATCTATTATTTTGTAATTGTATTACTAAGACTTTGTCAATTACCTATATTGGTCTACAACAATAAAATCTATTTATTTATTTATTATTATTACTTATTATTGTGTAGTGTATTGGACTGAATGTACTGTATTTTGTAATTGTCAATGGGATATATATAGATTTGAGAGGCTGAAAGTATACAACTTGAGTGAAAGGGGTAGTGAAAATTATTGAAGCAAAGTCCATCATCACACAAAACAGCATAGCAGAACTTCAAAAATAGAGGGCTAAAATATGTGTAAGCTTCAGGATATCAACAGCCACAACATACACAAAATGGCTATGAGAAGGCCCAGCATGGTGAGGAAATCTACATCGATCATTTGGTGAAAATCAGCCATGCATTGAGTAGTGGTGAGCATGAGAATGCCACTAGCGTTATTCACTAAAGGCTTCAACATTGAGGAGCAACTATTGGAGGAGCAAATACCTTCGCCGTGATCAGCCTGGGCACGACCAGAGCGCATTCTGTCTGCAGCAATTGGTAACTGGTTGGTGGTTGTGGTCTGGAGATCCGACAGTTCTGACGCAGTTTTCCGGATCTGCTCCACAAACTCAGCGTTCGAATCGGTGTCTGAAGGGTAATCTACACGATCAACCTCAGTGGTGTTTGTCTCATCGTCTCTACTTCGCTCACAACGTTCAAAACACTGACTTCCCTCGCCCAATTTCCCCGCCACATCTTGAAGTATCTCACAAATCTCTGAACAGTCTCTGGAATCAGACAGGTCTGAAACGACGGATATCGTCTCTGCTCCAACTCCCTGTAGAATGTCTTGAGAAACTGAACTGGCGATCTCGAAATCAGTCAGTGCCTCATCTGAACTATTTTCTTGAACTCGTTTTTCCTCCTCACCACCAAAATCTTGATCTAGACTTCTAGTCAGTTCCTGGAGCAAGTCAGTCATGCTCTCACTACTTCTCACAACATCACCATCGTTTTCAGTTTCATTTGTACCCACGAATTCTTGGTCTATATGAAACGTGTTCAATTTCACAGGTTTGTGTTGGATTATCTTCCCAATTGCCACGCTATCCTTCTTATCAGTTGATGAAGGAGGGTCTTCAGATCTCTCAGACTCAATAAGTAGTTTCTCCTGTTTCGAATTGATTTCACATAGTAACTTATTCAAATCATTACTTAAAATTTCATCTTCTTCAGCTTCTTCTCTTGAAATAACACCGTGATTAATTAATGTTTTTTGTGGAGCTTGTTCTAATGATTTCGCCGAAACCTCGTTGCTGCTACCTCTATAAGGATGTGAAGAACTACCTACGTTTCTTGTTTGAAACTCTTCTGAATTTGAAAACTTCTCCATCTGATCATCACTAGATTTTTTATTCGAGTTTCCATCAATTTTTGAATGTTCACTATTCACTTCACAATCTTTGATATTTTGATTAGCTTGCATTGGTAACTGAGCTCTGATTGTAGATTCAGAATTATGACTTTGGGATGAAACCTTCATTGGTAATGCTGGATTTGAATAACTAATCACCGTATTTTCAGTTGCTGAACTGTGTGTTACTACCAGTGGCTTAATCTTGGATTGCTCTGTTGAGTTTTGTACTTCAGTGTTATTGGTTATTTGAGAATTTGAGCTAGAGCTATCAGTTATGGGATTTGAACACAAAACTTTGATAGCAATATTCCCAGACAACACTCCTAGCTCATTTTCATCAGAAGAAATCTCGGGTTCAAGTTCCAAGTTATTCACTTCCAGACTATTATTACCACTCATCACAAAATGATTATCTACTAAAGTTGAAGAATCATCAGTTTTATTTTGATCAAATCTACTATTCTCATTAATTCTAACAGGTAAATTATCAGTTGATGATAGCTTGTGAGCATTACTTTCATCAGAATTGCTAATTTCAGGTAATGATTTTGAATTTTTGAAGTCATTAGCAAGTTGCATTTTTGAATTATCTTGGAATTTGTATTGACCAATTTGAGGTTCTTGTGCTCTGAAATTTGTTACATTTCCTGTAGAATGAGACACATGAGATGAAATCGGTACAAATTGTGAAGTCCTTGAGTATAAATTACCTTGATTGCTTGAATCTGATTGGTTTTTCGAGAAGCTTGCGGGTTTCATTTCTTGCTTGGAAATGATTGAAGACTCATTGGCTGAAGGAGTTGAATAGAATATACTCCTTGGTTGTTTTTCAATATGGAATTGATTGTTTATTTTCCCATCTATATCTTTCTTTGGTGTATTTGGAGCATTTTTTTAGAAGGCGATAAAGGATATACTGAGTTTGATTGCTCTCTCACATTCTTCAATATTCCATTACTGCTGCTACTATTACTACTGTTCCCATTCATCAAAGAAGATTTGTTCTTATCAGAGCTGTTCTCAAACTGTTTCAACAGAAGACTATGCAAATTATCTTTTGGTGGTTCCTTAGATGAGCTGTGATAGACTTGGGTGTACGACTTATTCTCAGAACTTCTCTCTGCAGGTTGTATCAAAGCTCCAAACTTCGAATTCATCTGGTTGTCTCCCACTGTTTTAAGATGACTTTTTGAAGGAGAATTATCAGTTATCAATCGGTTGAAATTACCAACAATATTATGTACATTGGATTTAGTTGGCGAGAGCGGTGTTACATCTGGGTTATCTCTTGTGAGAGTTGATTTATCTTTGTCAGGCATACGTACATAGATTAATGGACTAGACTGATATGGTAGTTCGTCACTCTTTGAATGAGCAGCCTGATTATTGTTTGGTACATCTGTCCTTGTTTGCTGACTGTCTCTCAGATATTTATTAGTGTTAACTGATATTACAGAGGTTGGTAGTGGTTCACCAGTGGTCACATGTTGTTTTGAGGTGTGTTTCCTGTAATATTCATGATGAGGTGATGAAACCGGACTGGGACGTTTCACACAAACAGGCTCATCTTTATTTGAGGCAATTCTACTTCCATTCTGATTTGCAGCACTGATTTTATCAAAACTTTTCTCCTCAACACCATTAACCTTGATTTTTGTCGGAGATGAATGACTGTGATACAGTGCACTGTCATTGTAACGCTGCATGTATTTTTCCAAGTTCACCGAGGTTGGACTAGAATATTTTATTTTGCCTTCAGCGGAGTAACAAGATCTGTTGGGTGAAGGAGATGACACTCTCTGTGGAGAAGGTATGGAGGCCCTGTGAGGTGAAGTGGAAGAAGAAGACCTGTTGCGTGATGGACTTGGTAACCTGTTTTTGGTAGTAGAATCAGTCTTTGGTAATGGTTTGTTGGTATGTGATGCCACTGGTCTTCCCCGACTTGAACAATAATCATTTGTGGATGTCACATCAGTTAACGTTTCTGTACTTGTGGTGCTGAGGGGTAACTCTTGAAACTGCCTTGAAGACCGCGGTGTAACATCGGAATCATCCGCATAAAATCTATTCACTTTGTATCTACAATTCAAAATGTCGGGTAGATCTGAGAAGCTTCTAGTCTTCTCCATGTTACTTTGCTCGTTGTAGCTGTTCCTCTTCTCTTCCAGAACTGAATTCTCTTTTTGTATGATACTCAAAAGATTAGCTGATAGTGATCGGGCAGCCCGTTTTTTCTTCATTGTAGTTTCACTTGGGATGGCACTCTCTTCTGCGCTCAGTAATGAGTCACTATTTTTATCTTTCCTCAGATTCCTGTAGGCTAGGTCGTCTTTTACAACATCGGGTGTTTTTCTGGGTTTGAATGATGATCGATACAGTTCTTTTGGACTGGCGTGGAGGTAGTCACTGTTGGCTGCCGGTGCGACAGGGCCAAGTGGAATACCAAATGGAGGCTGAGGGTCACTGATTTTCAGGGTATTGTTGGCATGTCTCAGTGAGCGATACACAACATCATCCAGGGTGACATCGGGTTCATTGTCTGGTGTGGGTACAATCGGTGGCGCATTGGCAAAGGGCGGCGGAGACAGAGCTGGAGAGACAAGGAGGTAACTTCCCGCCTGGGAAGCTATCACTCGGCAATCAGGGGAACCGTTGCTATCTCTGCGGTTGAGACGTCTGTAGGCCATGTCATCTATGTGTCTGTAGCAGCCTGAATCGGATTCGAAACCACGTGAGTTTGGGGGATCCTCATCGTTCATTTGTAAACTCTTGTAGATCGCCTCCAATTCATCCAAAGCATCTTCAAGGTTGTTAGATTTCCTGTGAGGATTCACTGAGTTTGGTTTGTTCTGTGTTTGTTGACTTTTATCCTGGTAGAGTCGATGATTATTTTCCAGATTATTATCCTGATATTTTCGACTCATACTATCATGCATTTGTTGGTTATTATCTTGATATTGTCGTTGGTTATTATCCTGATATGGTCGTTGATAACTATCATGATTATTATCCTGATAGTGTCGTTGATTATTAACCTGGTATTCTTGATGAGGTACATGATTCAGCTCCCCATTCTGATGACTGTTGTGATGTTTCTCTTCATAGCTGTAAACATTCCTAATAGGTTGGTGGTTGTAAGTTTGTGGTAACCTATTTTGAGCATGCTCTTGTGTTTCCAACACCATCGACAGCTGACGAATCTCAGGTCCCTCCCTTGAGTCACTGCTGTCATACAGGGAGCTATTGGAGCCCCTGGGTATCCTCCAATCTGAGGAACCATAATGGCTTCTAGCTCGACCGATCTGTGAGTCACTGAGGTAGGAGTTCTGTTGATCAGTTCTGGCGATATGGATGGGACGCCGACTCCTGGGTTGTTGATCTGTGTAGTAGTGGTAGGGTCGACGGTTCTCCAAGGAGCTACTGCTGTGTACTTTGTAGGGTGTGATGTTGGAGTTGTGGTCCATGGTGAGTTGTTTGGGGAGAGGTTGGTCGTTTTCGAAAGCGTAGGATAGCGGACGATCGAAGCTGGCCGTGTAGGCTAGCGGGGGAATGATTTTCCGCTGCGGATCACGAGGGGGCGGAGGCGGGGGAACCCGTTTGGGGCGCGGGAGGAGGTCGAAGGAGGCGCTTTTTTGATCGATGAAGTTGCGGGCGGTCGGTGGAGGCGGTTGAGGCTTGGGTGGTCGCGCGTTGGTCGCCCTGGAGGTGGCTGCCCGCTTGGTGACCGGACTCTGAGCTGGGCTGGGGGTGGCAGAGCGGGTGCGTGCCGTGTACCTGGCCTCGTAGTCGCTCGACTCACAGTACACTACCTTCGCCGTCCAACGAGGGGAACGAGGACTGGATTCCAAATCTAACACCTTTATTGCCGCACAATCTGTTATATCCTTGGATAACCGTTTGCTGGAACGGTGAGATCTTGGTAACCGAGGTGAGTCCTCTTCAGAGCTCGACTCACGCCGCAACTTATCCCTGCTCGCTTCCACCCTCGCCTTCAAGGAACGTTTCCCCTCAGACAAATTCCCCGAACTCCCACCCGATTGTCTCATCACGACATGCTCGAACGACCCGGTCACATCTTTACTCCCTCTATTTGCAGCTCTTCTCCTCTGCCTCCTCGCGAGGAATCCCCCTCCCTTCTTGTGGTTGTGAGCATCGTCAGAGTCGCTGCTCTCCGATGTCGAGTCCTTAGTTTTCTTCCGCCGGAAAAGTCCACCAAAAGTCCATTTGCGTTGCTTCTTCTTGGAGCGTTCCTGACTCTTGGGCTGCGGCTCGCTTTCCACCTCCATCATTGACTGCGGCATTCTAAACACCGTCCACTCCAACGAACGGGTGCGGGAGCCACGTGTTACAGTCTGCAACACAAAAACAAAGGAACCAAAGTTAATTAATGATGGAGAAAATCCAAGTTAATAAATTGTCCAACGATTGAGAATAACACACAAGAATAACAATCTAAGTTAATTGATGATGGAGAAAATCCAAGTTAATAAATTGTCCACCGATTGAGAATAACAACCAAAGTTAATTAATGATGGAAACAATCCAAGGTATCCAATTGTCCAGCAATTGGCAAAAAACAGAAAAGACGGTGATTTCATTCACACAAGCACAAAATCAAACCAATGGTTGGAAACTCTTATCCAACAAAATATGAGGGAAAACAGTTTTGGGCTCAGCCTGTTGTCCTCTGACAATCATAATAAATTATTGTATTTCGTGATTTGTGGCTCTGTTAATAAATGAATGATTGGGAGGAAAATAGCAGGACCAACCCAAACTGTTTCACTCTTCAATTTAAATTTGATCTCATAAGATACCAATTTAGTAGGCTACAGATTTTTGAAGGTTATGTGGTAGAAATAGCTCTCACGTTCCAATTTATCTCGATAAAGCATATTTTTATTTTATAGCCGATAACTAGAAAGTCAAGGAAATAATCCATGAGCAAAGACAATTTACTGACTGGTTAGTAAATTACCGATTTATTCTCCGGAATTACTGATTTAATTAGTGATTACTGATTTAGTTCGTAAATTACTGGTTAAAATTTATTGACATGATTAGTTTTATGATTCTGTAAGCTTGAGGTAGAGCAATGAATAGAGTAGAAATAGAATAAAGAATAGACTAGAGTTGTGAATAGAATAAAACAATAGAGAAAAGAATAGGGAATAGAACAGTATAGGAAAGAAACTAGTAGAGTACAAAAATAGAGGAAAGTTGAATATTCAAAAACTCTCCTAAAACACAATCTGTCTGAGCTTTTCTGCCCAGTATGCAGAAAATCATTGACATGATCAAATATCTATCATTCTAATAATAAAAAATATTCACGATCCGTGCTGTGACAATGTATCAAGCAAATACTAATGCAGACCTACACAATAATTATTGATATTCCTGATAAAGTTGTTGAATTTAAACGTATGAGACTACCATTGAGATAATTAATTCTGCAAGTATGAATTTTCTAAGAAAACATTGGGTGCAATATCCCAGCTCGAGTAGAGAATAAAACAAAAATTAATCAATAATGTTATGACAGGGCGAAGATAACAGATGACCTCGTTCTGAAATTTTTGATAACGATGATTTCAGAATATCAATGAGAAAATGCTCCTTCTGTTATTATGAGACTGGCAAAATATAGCCAATTATTTATCGAATGACTGTATATTTATTTATTTAGCTTATGGCAGATACACAAAAATAGCTCATGAGTCTCAAATGCCTACATATTATTCACTTTATATTTCCAATTTTTTTTGAGATGGTGTAGTTTTCGATCAGGAGAAAATGAGTTTGTCTGACCGTCATAATTTTTGCTAGTCCATTCAATGACTGCATATAATTCAATACTAGTACAGTTACTATGAATTCAAGTATGCATATCTATCCCAAGTTATTATAATGTTGATATTTAGACTATAATAAAGTTCTATTGATAATTTGTCATTAGGTTATCGTCTATTGTAAACAATCGTCGATATTACATTGATTGTAAGCTATCGTCTATAGTTACAAATTACAATATTGTAACAATGAGTTTACAAAGGAATAGATCCTACAGATTTTCAGAAAACGAATTGTACAAATCCAATGTGATTAAACTTGCTAGTTAATAGGCCCAAATAGATATGATTGAAGAGAAACTTCGAGAGATTCGAGGCTCAATCTAGATCTAGAGCTTCTATAATATTGGATTTATCTACAACTATTTTATAACGCAAAATATGGTAGAACATTGTTCATTATTTTGTGTTTATAAAGTATGAATTGTCAAGTTTCAAAATCAAACAACGCGTTCGTATTTGAAAGTCTTTGATGTTGTATTTTCCTTGGAAAAGTTATGAAATTGAACATATAATAGAAGAACAAGAAAAGTTGACTCATTCAAAATTTTTGTTTGCCAGTTACAGATTTTAGTAGAACTATAAGAATTTCGTTCTGAAGACAGAGGCGAAGAGCCAAAAAACAAATTGAAATTGAAATTATTTATTCTCCAAAAAAAGATCAACAATACTTGCATGTTTGCATACAATATTTGCATGTGAAAATAAAAGTCTGGTGTGGCGCATTCACACAACTTTCCTTGCCGTTATGGAAATCGATCAACTGACGCTAGTGTTCACGCGCATCTCAAGTCTACTATTCAAAGATCTAAGCCAGCTGGTGACAGGACAATAACGCTGCAGACACATGAAGTCTGCTATCTCTTCATAGTGAATGATTTAAAAGAATCAACACTTGCCAACAGTTTGCGAATTGAATAATCTTATTTTCTCGAACTTCGAGCTTATTTTCAATTTTAGGTGAAAATGTTACTGAACATCAATTGTAGAGATTCTCATGCTCAATCTTTTCCACTCGAATTTTTTTATTTAAATTGTATCTGAAGCCTGATAATTGAGAATCTAAAATCAAAATTTGCATAGATGGGGCGGAGCTCCTGAAATTTTTACAGATATGGGACTTGTGGCAGTTGATAGAGCTTATCAATGACTATTTTTTGTATGAATTTGATCAGAATCGTTGGAGCCATTTTCGAGAAAATCGCGAAAAACCCTGTTTTTGACAACATTTTCGCCATTTTAGCCGCCATCTTGAATTGTATTTGATCGAAATTGTTCGTGTCGGATCCTTATAGTGTAAGGACCTTACGTTCCAAATTTCAAGTCATTCGGTTGATTGGGAGATGAGATATCGTGTACACAGACGCACATACACTCATTGTAACTTAAACTTATTGGGACCTTGAAACTTATAGAAAATATAGAAATTGAGGTACCCTAATTTTTTTCGGAAAGCAATACTTTCCTTACCTATGGTAATAGGGTAAGGGGAATAAAAATACATTTCATTAGTAGTCGGATTTGGAACTAAGCTGTGGAATATAGCTCATCACCCAGATTGTGTAGAGTCATAGCCTACTATAGATAGTAGCCTAATATAGATTACTTATCTAAGGTAAGCCATGGTAGAGGCGATTGATTATCGGATATAACACAGGTGTTCAACATTCAGAAGTAGAGCATCAGCCAAGAGCGAGTGAGAGGGGATGGGGGCCCATATTTTAACACACCAAGAAACATCTAGCGTAACCTTCATCTGTGTTTAGTCTTTCCAATCTCCATTGAAGAATCGAGCTCAATCGCTTATAATAACAATCGAATAGATGGAGTACAATCAGAGACAAACAAATAGACTTAAGCTTATTCTTTCTGTATGGTACAACATTGCAACTTTATAGTTAAAAATATGATGCTATAATCATTCAATTGATAATGCCCAGAATAATCATATGATGAAGTCATTGATAATATATGATAATACGATATGATAATTTATAATTTGTCATAATTATATAATAATATTTAATGAGGGGTTAATATTCTTAATTGTTCAACAGTAAGTTGAAAGGAAGAATTCAAATGATGATAGTTGAGAATTTGATCTAGTTAAATTGAGAGATGATATAATTTCTCCATTAACTTCAGTAGCATGTATTATCAAAACACTGAATAAAAAGACTAGATCTTGTCAAACCATAGAATTTTTGAGGTCTATGTTTTTTAACTCGGATTTTCTTTTGTCTGTCTGTATGTAACGCGATTATGGCCAAACGCGTTGATAGAATTCGATGAGATTTGGCAGGAATATTCCTTTAACAAGGTTTTTTGAAATTTTGCATTTTAAGGATTATATGAAAAAGAAAGAAATTCCTCCATACTCTGATATCACTATGTATATCATCTACTTTGAAGATAGGATCAATCAGACTAAAGAATTATTCATAATCAATCAGCTGACAAGTGGATTATTCATTGCATGCATTACACAGATGTCTGGCCGTGTCTTTCTATAAGGTTTCTAGACCGTAGATTTCCGTAGATTTCAATAAGGTAGGGTTTCAATATTTTTATGATGCGTGCCCATCAGTATCAATATTCTCACATTTGAAAAACAAATTTAATAGGTTATTGAAAATAAAATAAAAAATGATTAAATGAGCTAGATTATGATGAAGAAATTATAATATTATTGATTGAAAAAAATAATTATAAAATAGCTGGGAAATATTTTTATCAGATGGAAAGATTATCACGGAACTGGATAAATCATCATATGGGATACAGATTCAAACGTGAACTGAGCTTATTTAAGTGAGCTTTTGATCTTGGAGAAAACAAATAACAGTTTTTAAGAGTAAATTATGATTCAACTGTGAATTGTGATTCAACTGAATCAACTAGAACAGGTAACATCAGATACTTGTGGATGAGAAAACTAAGTGAGATCTACTGTTCATAGAACTACTAGTTAAAAATCGAGATACCGGTTTCGGTTGAAACACCATAATCAAGCTCTGGTGAACTAAAACTAAAGTAAAGAGTAGCAATATTTTTACTAATGGTCGAGCACTGCTATTGGTGAAAGCCGTGGCCTATCAAAGTGAACGTCTGTCATTGGCCTAGACAAGCCCCTCCCCTATTAGCGGTTCATACAAACGTTACGAATCGCTTGACAGATATATGGTTTGACAATATATCTATAGTGAGGTCCACGTTATAATGGCAATGTTTGATTAGCAATAGCATTGCTATCCTTGTCTATCAATCAACAAAGCGGATAGCGCTATCTCTTTCTCGCTTCGCTCCGTGCCAGATCGTCTTTTAACAATGCAGAATTAATAATCAATCAACAAAATATTTCATCTTTATTATGAAAATTATTGAAAATTATAATTTCTTGCTTGATAAAATATAATTGATCATTTTTAATGAGAATGAACAGTTAATATTACATCAATAAACCTGTATCAGCTACCGTCTATAGAAGGCATTGACAAGACAGAGAATCGGCAACGTTTTTCTCCACTGCCATTATAGCGTGGACCTCACTATAGTCTTTTTATTTAGTAGTCTATGGATAATCAACAATTACGATATCACCTTCACAAATCAGATTCAAGATTTCTGGACTGAAAAGTTCATTTATTTCTGGACTGAAAAGTGGACTCAAATCAATTCAAGTGGATAGCATAACCTATAATTCTTATTCATTCATAACTCTACCTTCATTGTATTATCATTCATCTCATCATCATCACCTAGGCATAAAATACTTCTAGAAAGTCGCCTGTTAAAATAATAATAAATATATAAAAATACAACTACTACGAAAGTATTAAGACAATGGTTGAAGTGGGAAAATCTTGTACTACAAGAGTAATAGACTGCAAAAAAATATTTCATTTGAAAGTTCAAGTGTTTCTTTAAACAGTAGGCCTACTTCGAAATAGTTTCAATGCAGAAGTTATTCAAATTTTATTTCAAGAAGCACAGTTTATGGAGCACGAATTATGACGATCATTTATATAGATGAAACTTCTCGGTCTATTAGATTGAAAGATTGGTCAATATCTGACAATAGTATACAATGGAGCTTCAATGGAGCCTACACATACCCTGTTTAGTACATTTTTTCTGCAGTCTCTTGAAACGTTCATATACAGTGGAACCTCGATTGTACACTCCAATTTAATACAGACCTTGTGATAAGGTATATCTGGTAAGCCTTGTGGTAAGGTATATACTGCTAGACCTCGATATAGTACACCCCGTTATAACACATACCCTGTTATAATACATTTTACCTCAATATAGTACACCCCGTTATAACACATACCCTGTTATAATACATTTTACCTTGATATAGTACACCCCGTTATAACACATACCCTGTTATAATACATTTTACCTCGATATAGTACACCCCGTTATAACACATACCCTGTTATAATACATTTTACCTCGATATAGTACACTCCGTTATAACACCTACCCTGTTATAATACATTCTACCTCGATATAGTACTCCCTGTTATAACACATACCCTGTTATAATACATTTTACCTCGATATAGTACACCCTGTTATAACACATACCCTGTTATAATACATTTTACCTCGATATAGTACACCCTGTTATAACACATACCCTGTTATAATACATACGTCTGCAGTCCTTTGAAACGTCCATATATCTTTCAACCTTGATATAGTATACCCCGATTTAGAACAGACCTTGTTATTAAAGTACATTTTTTGAGCGGTCCCTTGAGATGTACTATAGCGAGGCTCCACTGTACTACTAAGTATAAAAAAAATAATGGAACTGAGTGACAACACTAAAATTAAATAAAAAATTCTACTCTTCAAATTGAACGTTTCTTTAATAAAACTCAATCATTCTAGGTTCTAGTGAGGTCCACGTTATAAGGGCAATGGAGAAAGATAGGAGAATAACGTTGCCGATCCTCTGTCTTGTCAATGCCTTTTATAGACGGTAGCTGATACAGGTTTATTGGTGTGATATTAACTGTTTATTCTCGTTTAAAATAATCAATTATATTTTATTGAGCAGGGAATTCTATTTTTAAAAAAAATTATAATCAAGATGAAATATTTTGTTAATTTATTCTGCATTGTTAAAAGACGATCTGGCAACATCCTGCATCGAAATGTAGAAATCAATATGAAAAAACAAACCAATTCAGAGCAAAGCGAGAAAGAGACAGCGCTATCCGCTTTGTAGAATGATAGACAAGGATAGCAATAGCATTGTTAATCAAACACTGCCATTATAACGTGGACCTCACTATAGGCTTGATTTAAATAGATGATGTGTCCAGAGATGTATTGGTAATTTGAATTTATATGCTCATCCAGATAACGTAGACCTCACTATAGGTCTAGTTGACCGAGCGAAGTGAGATCTAAGATTCAAGTCGACGGTTTGGCTTTTCTCTTAATGTTCAAATGTTTATATGTTTATATGTTGCGCATTTACGGCGAAACGCGGTAATAGATTTTCATGAAATTTATTTGACAGGTATGTTCCTTTTTTAATTGCGCGTCGACTTATATACAAGGTATTTGGAAATTTTGCATTTCAAGGATAATATAAAAGGAAAAAGGAGCCTCCTTAATAAGCTAATATTGGAGTAAAAATCAGACTATAGAATTATTCATCATAAATCAGCTGACAAGTGATTACACAGATGTGTGGAGAAGCCAGTCTATTGCTGTATTTCCATAAGGTCTATAGTTTCAATCAGGTACTTGTGGATGAGAATACTGCGTAAGGTCTACTGTTCACAGAACTACTAGTATAATATGATCACAGAAAAGAGAATCTATATTTTGTTCATTACGTTTTGTACGTCTCCTATCCAATCAGACGGTCTACCTTAAAGTGGGCATGAAACAATTATTCTCCTGTGAGTTGAGTATTCAATGATAAGTGGTTTAAACTCATTGAGGAGCCGGCAATTGGAGCAATTTGAATGCTTCCTCATTGCGTCATAACTTCAAACAACTATCCTCATTTTTATGTGTGGGGCAATTGGATACGGTAGTTATTTTGTGTTAGTTGTTGTTCCACTACACTGACGCAGGAGAGTTCTAGGTTGACCCGCTTCCACTCTCAATAAAATCGACATAAAAGTACACTGAACTCAAGTGAAGAATGAAATAAATCTTGGAGTTTTAATCATTTTATCCATATTTATCATCTTAAAATGTATGAAATCTGGGCTACTCTCTAGTATCTATAAAATAGAATTACAGTACCCTTTATGTATAGCTTTCATTCACTTATTTGGTCATATAAAATACGTGAAATTCATGTGAAAGCAACAGACGTTAGCTCAAAACTGCTCTGAACCTCAATTTAGAAAATACAGTCTAGAGGTTGTGTAGAGATTATAAGTAGATTCACTCACTCACAATTTTCTAGTCCTAAAAGTGTATCAACTGAAATGTGAATTTATCAGATCATTTGTCTTGAATCTATTCATATTTTACCATCAAAACCAACTCTGAGCACTGTTCTCAGTAGCAGTGAACTTAACTTCAATCATATAATCCGAAAAGTAATCAATCTATACCCTACTATAATGAAGGAAAGAACTGGCCCCAATTTACGTACGGGATACGAAATAGTACTTTACGTAACAAGTCCGGTAACGATAATTTACCGCATAAGTATGATTGTTTCTGCCCGAAACGTAGTTGAGGGCAGAATTATCATACGAATGCGGTAAATACGTTACCGTACAAGTTACGTACAATATTTTTTGTCATACTTATCTGAAAAAGAATAATATTGCTGAGAAACCTAAATTATGTGATTTCAGATGAGTTCTTGATAACTTGAAACTCCTTAGATGAGTTCTTTAATTATTTGACTTAGTATATTAATTACTCAGATGCTATTAGGACTTAGTAGAGTCCTAACATACTCGTCTGTAAAGAGTACATATATGATTTCTTTACAGTATAGTATGCTGTAATGAAAATCACATGTTTTCTTGTTCTGCAAACAGCTGTTTACCGGCGTGATTTAATGCATGGAAAACAGCTGCAATTGAGTATGACAAAAATTATGTTTGACGCATCATCACGTCTGAACAACTCAACTGATTAACTTGAAATTTGCATATAGATACTTGATTAACCGAGGATGGTTATAGACCTATTTTCAATTCTTCAAGATTTCATTATAAATATTTGCTAAGTTTTAAAATAGACCCTTGCAGAGCACGGGTTACCAGTTAGTCATCAATAATTTGAGCTGATATGGGAAATTTGGGCTGATATGATAAAGTTTTCAGTTTGTCAAGTTTTCTATTTGTCATGCTTCAAGTTTGCTATGTTTAGCTAACTTTGATATTATTATTGTAATTTTTATAACTTTGATATTGTGATATTTAATGTCAAGTGACTTTTGTCCATGCAATTTTGTTTGTGACAATAAAAAAATCTTGATTCTTGATTCTTGATTCTTGATTCTTGATTCTTGATTCTTGATAAAATAGTGTATTCAACGGTATCATTTTCTATCTTCTCATTCTTCTTCTGTAATGGTGCTACTTTATTTGAAAACATTAGAATTTTGGACGAGATGAAGTGTATCTCGTATTTATTCACGTTTTTGTTCTTAGATCGTATTTGTATTTGCATCCCGTATTTAATTTGTATTAATAATATTTGAATCCCTGGTATTTCTACAACTGGACCTCATATTTTTGAGAGAAAATAAGATGAAAGAGTTTCAGCAGTACTTCATTATTAATTGAACAACATTATGTATTGGAAGAATTAGGCTTGATTGCTTTAGCATCAACTACTCAGTCTAGTAAATGCTAGATTGAAAAGAAATGGAATGAAATGAAAAAAATCTTTATTAGGCGGAGTTAGGACTTTTAAGTCCTCTCTACCACTTATGTAGATGCATAACAATATAATTATCTATAGTTATTATATTACAAATTACTTTTTCATATCATATACAGTTCAATAATTATTCTCTTAGTCTATATTATGTAAATTCATCTATAACTTTGCTGTATTGTAAGCTATTGTATATAAGTGTATAAGCCAGTATATATTGTAATCTACATAAATAAAGTACTCAATCAATCAAACCACTCAACCTCATTGCAGATCGCTTAAAAGTGAAAATATATTTGAGCTTGTAGTCGAAAGATCATCAATACGATCGTCTCAAAATGAAAAGACAGTAGAGTTGAAAATTACCAAAGTTAATAGACAGACTAACTCTGTCTAATAACGTTGGAAAATTCCTGAAAAACCTGAATGAGAGTAGAATACTCGTGTTTACAATGTAGGGAGCTTCACAGAATAACAAGTACATTGGGTAGGTACAGTTTAATATGAATTTTGAATAGAAAATAATTGGAAAATGATACAGTTTTCATGTTTGATAGCATAAATAGTAGGCTATAGACTACACAATTCCGTCATCTCTGAATCACCGGATAGTGAATAACTAGAACAAAATAGCTCGGGACTGTTGACGACACGTTTACTGAGGGAAGAGTGGAGAATAGGTTTTGAAATGAGAGAGAAAAATGAGAGACCGAGTTATTTATAACTTAGCTTGAAACAGCCTAGAACAGAATTCTTTTGGGTTCAAGTTCTCGTAGGATAATGATGAGTTTTTAATGACGAGTTCTTGAGCTGTTCAAAAATTGTGTGATGAACAAGAATAGTGTGGAAATATTCAAATATAATTGAACATGTACTCAAGAAAATTTATGTTTTTTTTAAAAATTGAACAATATTCCACGTCAGTTACTGTGAGATTTCATACAAATGATGCCTGCTAGGCATTCTCAATTTGTAAAATCGAGTGTAGGATTCTTTAAATCTTATGATAGGTTAATGTTTTACACGGTGACATTAATATGACCACTCCATGATATGACTACAACAGTATGGATGAGAATATCCTTTAAATTAAATGGTTATCTATATATATATAAGCGAAATGGCACTCACTCACTGACTGACTCACTCACTCACTCAGAACTAAAAATCTACCGGACCAAAAACGTTCAAATTTGGTAGGTATGTTCAGTTGGCGTGGGTGGGGTGGGTGTTAGTGACAAAGAACTTCGGAGAAGGCCGAAGAACAATATGGTCCTAACAAGATGGATGGACCAAAGAGAAGGAAAGAATTTAGAAGAGGAAACAAATTTGTCTGCATTCCCCGGAATTGGCCCTTTAGAGGCGCACTAAGAACGGATTTGGAAAAATTTCCAAAGATACGCCCAAAATCTGCGTTTTTCCAGCGTTTTTTTAGCGTTTTCTCAGCTTTATCGAGAACAAATGAACAGAAAATGATCAAATTTAGTACAGAAGCTGAGGTGTAATAATGTTGTGTTAGAAGGAATTTGCAATAACGTCAAAGATACGCCCAAAATCTGCGTTTTTCCAGCGTTTTTTGCGTTTTCTCGAGAATAAATAAACAGAAAATGTTCAAATTTAGCTCAGCTAGGGTGTAATAATGTTGTGTTAGAAGGAATTTGAAATAACACCAAAAATACGCCCAAAATGAGCGGTTTTTGCGTTTTCTCAGTTCTTTCATCAAGTAATAGACAAAAAATGTTCAAATTTGGTACAGAGGTTTAGCTAGGGTCTAAAAATTTTGTGATGAAGCGACTCTAATATTCCATCAAAGATACGCCCAAAATCAGCGTTTTTCTCAGCTTTTCTGCGTTTTCTCAGTACTTAACTTTCTGATGAAATGAAGCATGCTCAAATGAAAAATGCAGGCGAGGCCCGCTGATCTCATTTTTGGACGATCCAGTCGGGGGTCGAGGGGGCGGAGTCCCCTGGCTAGACGGGTATGGCGACCGAAGTGAGCCTGACGGCTAGTTTACAATAAAGTTTCAACCATGATTAATAATCTATCAAATTTAGTCAGTAATTTTTGTTTTGTTTCTATAAATAATTATTGTCGGCGTGGGGTTAATGATCTGCTGACGAAAGCACTTACGCAGGCTACCGAAAAAACGCCCAAAATCCGTGTCTCAAAATAAAGCTCACTTAATCGGTACAATTTTGTAGCCGAGCAACCGGCGAAGCATCCGTTCAAAACGAAAGTAAACACAACATTATAAATGGAGTGGCGATCTAAATTTAGTTCGGCTCAAATCGAAGGTTATAAACTAGTTGAAGCTGTGAGAACAACAGTTGTGCATTGAAGAACCCCGCGACTCTAACTTCCTCAGAACACGGAACACCGAAATTTAGCACTCACAAATCAAAATGTTCTTGTAGGTCAACCATCAAAAATTATTACAACAGATATTCTAAATATGGAAACAATATTCAAGGAAAATTTGAGTTCTGTTTCAAGGGAGTATCAACAGATATTATAAACATGGAACCAATATTTAAGGAGAATTTATAATCCGTTCCAAGGTAATATCAAAATAGTGTTCAATTTTGAACAAGTCAGTGTCATAGTTTTTTTTGATATTTTAGACTAAATATGATTTTGATTCAAAATTTGCTCGTTTATCTGAGTATTGAAGAGCGTAAATTGTATTTTGAAAAGTGAAAGTGACATAACCAACATTTTGATTTGGACATTATAGTATAAATTGGAAATGGGACAGTTTTGGGCATGAGCCTGTTGTGCCTTTCCTCATGTTAAGTACTTGTACACAATGTGATAAATAAATAAATAAATAGTACGGATCAGTTGATGAATATTGATATCAATAAATACTGGTAGAAGAGCATGATAGCAATATTGATTACAATACCAAAGAAAAGTCATTGCCAAATTATGGATCAATTAATGAATCAATATCAATAAATACTGATAGAAAATCATGGAAGAATTATTGACCAACGAAGAAGTCATTGTCAAAGTATGGATCATTGGAAACAAATCAGAAAACAATTTATGAGTGCAGTAGGATTGGGAGATTGAATAACAAAATCAATGAATACTGATAGAAAATCATGGAAGAATTATTGACCAACGAAGAAGTCATTGTCAAAGTATGGATCATTGCAAACAAATCAAAAAACAATAAATTTATGAGTGCAGTAGGTTTGGGAGATGGAAAAACAACAGCATATAAGGTTACTGTTCTTATCAAGCTCCAATTGGTGTCAAGGATCCTAATTTTGGGGAACTGGGATCAAGACCTCTCACCAAAAATGTCAACATTGTTTCAGACGGCTTTATTTGAGAATCTATACTATAATAAAGGAAAGAACTGGCGTATAAACGTAAGGGATAGGAAAATCATGTTTGACGCATCATCACGTCTCAACTACTGGACTGATTAACTTGAAATTCAGTGATCTGTAATATCATTTGTGTAACCGAATTTGTTATCAAACTGAAATGTTGTCATTGAATAAAACTTGATTTGATTTTGCATATAGATTCTTGATTAACCAGGGATGGTTATTGGTCTATTTTCAATTCTTCAAGATTTAATTACTTCAAGTTTTCACTTTGTCAAGTTTTACAATGGACTTGCTAATCATCAATAATTTGGGCAGATCTGGAACAAGGAAGTATTTCAACATGGGGAAATAGTATTTGAGCTTCAACGGTTCACTGGAATAGCTTGAGATTAGATAATAATGAGCTTAGATAAAACACTAATTATGTGAGGAATTTGTGAAATTGGATATTGTTATCAACAAATAATGAGTAAAACATATGTTTTTTTAAAATGATTGTAGTGAAAATCTGTGATGAGTAATTTGTATTTATTGTATGTTCATTGATGGAGTATTAAGGAGCAAAATTGAACACAATTAAGCTCTTCCACTGATTGTCTCACTTTAAAATAAGACAATCAATAACGGTCTCTTTTACCTTTGATTATGGATACGTTAAATCTATAATGTATCCATAATCAAAGCTTTTACTGAGGATCACTGAATTTTTCAAGTATCAACCAAAGAGTAATATAGAATGTAATATAATATACATTATTATTGTATAAATAAAAATATAAATCTGAGAACCCTTTTAAATGATTTAATCACGACATGCTTCGGCTACTAATGCCATTTTCAAATATGTCGTGAAATAATTTTAAAGGGTATTCAGATTTATATTTCTATTTCTATTCAAAAGTAGCCCTAAAGAAAAAATACAATTATAAATATGTAATATACATTTTATACTCTTTGGTATTAACCATTCTTTTAATTTTTTGGGGGGTAACCATCAGCTACGGTGTTAAAAATTGATTACATAGGTACTTTCTTTTGAGAGTACCACACGATTCCTGTCTTACCCACAAATTGAGCATATATATGATTATGCTTTATGAAATCACGATCTATAGTGAGGTCCACGTTATAATGACAGTATTTGATCAACTTTGGTTTTGCTATCCTTGTCTGTTATTCGACAAAACCGGTGGTACTATCCTTTTCTAGGTCCACAACGATGCCAATTATGTTTTTTACAGTGTAGAAATGTAATTAATGTATGCAGAGAATCGGCATCACTATTCTTCTATCTTTATCCACTGCCATTATAATGTGGGGACCTCACTATAACAACTACATCACCGGTAAAGATCTCTTAATTTTAACTAAGTATGTAAGTAAGTAAGTAAGTTTAAGTAACTTAAGTAACTTTAAGTATGTTATCAGCGTTTCAATGAAAAATACATTATACATACCACTTCAAACCGTTATTGAATTAATGCCTTATCAAATCTGTGCATTCAACTCTTCTGAAGTCATTTTCAAGATTCTTGGATATTCATATATTATAACATATTGACAAATAGATAATACACATATCTGTACTTCATTGTATCGAATCAATAACGAGTAGAAACAAATCAGTTTTTGTAATTTTTGAAATAATGTTATCTTCCGTATTGAAGAATAAGTCGAGGATACGGTAATGATGGTATAGATAGAATTTTATGCGAGTTAAAATTTCATTTAAACTTGAATAGCAGAGACTGATTTGTTATAAATTCTCAGATTGTATTAAATAATAACATTGATGGAAGGATAACTAATTTATCCTTAATATTTTATCCTTATTTATCCTGAATTGCATTTAATGAAATACAGTAAATAGTTTACTGTGGGATAAATTAAGGATAAAATAGGAAGAATAAATCATTTATCCCACAGTAAACTACTTACTGTATCCCAATGAATGCAATTGACAACTCAATCGTAATTAGACAATTATTGTGAAACAATCATTGAAAATATTCGGAATAGTTATTAGAAGAATTGAACACACAAATTGAATAAAGCAAGAAATATACGAGAAAAACCTTCTAATCCTTTAGATTTGTCTGTATATGCACAAAAAACACTCAACTCGTCGCTGAAAATAAATATGACTATGACACTTCTCAATTATCGCTTTCACAAATGACACAGCTTATCGTTTGCAAAATTAAACACAAAACATTATCTCACTCGCTTGCTCGCTTCACATTTCCCGCGTCACATTATGAAAACTATGATTACTCTTGAAGTATTTGATGAAACTGAAGTGTACTAGCGGAAGGAAAGCGCAAAAGCGTTGCTTGTGCGCATGCTCCAACCAATAGTCGACGTTGAATGAGCAGCAACTCTAGTGGAGAGGATGCTCTTCAGATACAGAGAGAATTATTGAATTTGATGAAAAAAATTGAAAGCATTTGGAACTTTTTATGAGTAATAAGAATTAGTAGGTAGAAGTTTGAAGGATTTACAGTGAAGTTAACAAATAATTGACCGATCGAAGTGAGGTCTAAGATTCAAGTCGACGGTTTGGCATTTCTCTTAATGTTTAAATGTTTATATGTTTATGTTTTTATGTTGCGCATTTACGGCGAAACGCGGTAATAGATTTTCATGAAATTTGACAGGTAAGTTCCTTTTTAAATTGCGCGTCGACGTATATACAAGGTTTTTGGAAATTTTGCATTTCAAGGATAATATAAACGGAAAAAGGAGCCTCCTTCATACGTCAATATTAGAGTAAAAATCAGACTAAAGAATTATTCATCATAATAATCAGCTGTCGAGTTGACTATAAATTGCATGTCATGAAGCATGCAATCCAATATCTCAATGTAACTTGGTAAAAAATTAACAGCTGTATAGACTATAAATTGCATGCCTCATTGAATGCAATTTTTATGCACTATTAAATAGGATGCAAAGAACTTATAACAGCTCGTCTGGGCGCCTAGATGTCTTCTGGTTTTCTCGCGCTAAATTCCGGAAAGCGTTATATGATAATTAAATCTTGTGTAAGCATGATCTGATCAAATAAATAGTTAGTGTATCAGTCTGGATGTGCTTATGGTTTGGGACGTCGTTATAACTGCGCGAGGTCTACTGTTCACAGAACTACTAGTTTAGAAACTAGTAACAACTGAAATCAGCAATTCCTTGATAATGTTTTTCAAGTTTCTTGATTCACCTCATTGAGTTATTGTCATTTGAAGCAACGGATTCTCAAATTCATGATCACTGTAGTAGAATAGAAAGTATATTATGATGAATTTATAGTAAAGAAAAGTTTACTAGCGTTTTATGATTCAATTTTCTATGTCTATGGAAGTTTGTTCCCAATATTGGAACTGCAAACGGCAAGAAAAACTGCAGTATTGGATGTAGTTTGAGTTATTTATGGAAATCTTAGTATTATCTGTAGAATTTCAAAGTAAATTCTACTTTTGTGAAGTTGTAAAATGAGAAAAACATTTAATTTAATTCCTTTACCTTCTAAATTTTCATTTTTGTGTAGTTGAGAAGTTGATATTGTGGTAATTATTCATATTGAATAAAAATACTAAAAAATTGTCAAATACCACAGATTATCACAAAAAGGTTTTATAAAAAACAAACAGGTTTTCTGTGGTTTTTGACAATTTCTTAGTATTTTTATTTAATATAAATTTTCATTCCTGTGGTTCTGTACTTCCGAAAAGCATTCGCCCACTGTTAATTTATTGTGATATTCTGTGGTTTTTGACAATTTCTTAGTATTTTTATTCAATATAAATTTCCATTCCTGTGGCTTTGTACTTCCGAACAGCATTCGCCCGCTGAATTTATTGTGTTATTCTGGTGAGAATCGTGAGTATCTTCTGGTGAGGATGATGCTCAAATGAGCTCTAGGTTTGTGCGTAGGTAATGAGAGGGATAATGATGATGAGAGATGAGTGAACTCACAGCTTTAGGTGGGTTGCGAACCAACAGGAAGCGATTTTAAACTCATAAATAGTATTTAGAGGAGTTCGGCTATCCTTGTGGTCGGTCATACTTGCAATGAGAGTAGGGTGAAATTATGAAACTAATTGGGGGGAAATTCTTTAACATTCTTTAAGATTTTTTCCGTTCAAACACACAGAGTGAGCTTCCTCTGAATAGAGCTGGTGTCACAAGCGGAAGAAACCTGAGGGAGTACCTCACTGGCAGGGTACAGGGTGAGGGGTCCTAAATTTAGCTTCAAATCCGGCCTGCTTCATCATCGGAATTTCTTCTTTTTACACTTTTCTGTTCCACTCATCCAGCGGCATTCTCTTTATTTTTCAACTTCTCAGCAGTTTGTTTATAGATAGAGCGGATGTACCCCCTGACTCACCTGCCCCATATTTGCACAGTCGTCGCGTCAACAAAGATGCGTAAGCGTGAACTCAATGCTAATTCATGCCAAATCGTTAATTGAAGGTCATTAACAACGTTTCAACTTGCCAGCAACATTATTTTTATTCGGATTCAATGGATGGGTTACTCCTCTCACACTTATCCAATCTAATGGTCCATTCAAACCGAAACCCCGAAGTATCTTTCAACCAAAAACTCCAATGCAGATGATAAATAGTAGATGATACCATCTAGGAAAGAAAATATCGGGGAACCGAGCTTCGCTCTGGAGTACAAAAGTATAAAACACTTATTACGAAAAAAGAAATTATATGTTCATAGTTTATACAGAAAGGTTCTATCTAATCATAGTGGACTGGGATTGATTCCTAGAGGAATGCAAAATTTCTCTCACAATGACCCGGTTGCACAAAAGCCGGTTAAATTTTAATCCTGATTGATTTCACTTGAACCAAATCAGAGAGGACCATTGACTCTGATTGCTTCTACTGGAATTAATCAGGATTAAAATTTAACCGGCTTCTGTGCAACCGGCACTAAGTACCTGATTGAATGGTTACAAACGTTCAACAGCTGAGTCATAATTTTGTCTCAGTCCACACACATGCACTCGCTCACTCACTTCCATCATTAACAGACGACGAAATTATCAGCTGTTTTTCCAAGGATGCATAATAATTATCCTTTTAATGTCTTTCAGCGAGTTTTCCCAGGGATGAGACCTAGTGCAATCGAATTTTTATATTATAAATCTACTATGCTCTGAATTTCGTGAGAATCGTTAAAGCCGTTTTCGAGATCCGGTGACATACAAACTTAAATATAAAAATCTAAACATATAAACAGAAATTGCTTGTTTAATAGTATAGGATACTGAATAAATCGTTAATACAATACGTTAAGCCCCGCATAAACATATACTTCTGTTCGTTCGATATTTTGCCGTCTTTATAAATTCTATCAGATTAAACGGTACTTGACAAACATCATCTGTTTAATCTAATAGAATTCATAAGGACGGCAAAATACCGTACGAACTAAATCGATGTGTGAGTGCGGACCTTTAGTGTACTCTTCCAACTTATTGATAATTCAATATATACTAATTATTAGTTTTCTATGCTCATCAACCTACCAATCAATAGGTAATACAATTTTATCATCATCATTACATCAGAAAAGAAGTAACAGGTAGCAATTACTCAAAACCTCTTCAATTAGATTCAATAAAAAATTGGAATAATTGAAGATGTATGGCTGCTATCTACCGGGAAACGAAGACACTACATGAAACGATCCAACTACGGTTGGCCTACTTCAACACTTCGACCAATCACAGGCGACTGACTCTGCTGTGACCACTCCTCTCAAATGCCATTGGTCGACGATTATCACCCCAGCGCCATTTTGTCAAACTCTCTACAACTAATGGTGACATTCTCGAGAATGGAAGTGTGAGCAAACCCAGGAGCTAATCGTTTTAAAGTGGTTTCCTATGGATGGAATCATTTTGTCAATTAAAATGCATACCAAATTCAAAGGTGTCAAATCCAATCTCCAGTTATCGGGTATTATTATGAGAAATTTGTGAGGGAATACAACTGTGTCGGAATTTCAGTGTTTCAGTAGAGAAAATGCTCTTTCGAATTATTTTGTAAATAACCATTTTACATGTACAGTAGAACTCCAATTATCCGAATTAATGGGGACCGGGACCCATTCGGATGATCAAATATTCGGAGTTTTTTTTTAAAAAATCGTAATTGGAGAGAAAAAAGCTACGTTTTGATATTAAACTATTTTTTTATTGAATTAAATGAAAGAAACATGATATTTTCACATGTTTTACTACACTGACTTCGCGGAGGGAAGGACAATAGTGAGCGAACGCGCAAACACTGGCTTCGCGAGGGGAAGAATAATAGCGCACTTAGACTTTTTTGGACAAATTTTTTTCTGAAAGTGATTCGGATAATCAGCAATTCGTATAGTCGGAGTTCGGATAATTGGAGTTCTACTGTAGTATTATCTTTTTTATTTTTAATGATGATTTAGGCTGTTTGGAAACTGTACTTTCCCATGAGTCGAAATAATTTTGTCAATCAGAGTGTGTTCCAAACTCCAATTTCCAATTTTTGATCTGTTACAAGCTAAAAACTGCATCCATTTCATACTCGTAAACGATGTGTAACAAACTCAAATCCTTGCCACAGAATCGTCCTATCTATTCAGAGAGACAGACTTTCCTGATAACTGCCAAGAAAAATAGCATCAAGAAACTATTACGTGTAGGTTATACGTGAACCGGCATGAAAATGCAACAAAACGGCTCCTCCTAAACTTCAGTTACCAGTGTTTGCAAAACTGTCAGTCGCAGTTATGTTGACAAGTTGATAGATGCGTTTTGGCAAATGGGTTGGTAGACCTACTCATTAGAATTGAACGTTTCCCATTAAACTTAGTTCAGTTTTCATTGAGTGAAAAACGGTTTTAATGACTGCTCGTGTCTTAGTTCGTGCTCACAGCTCGGAAGAAGAGAATTTATCAAAATATCTAGTTGAGAGATGACGAAATATCTATTAGCTTGAAGTTCTCGATTCGATACAAACTGCGAAATGGAATTTCTTGACATGGACAAACATTTTTCAATGTTTTGACTTTATTATAAGTTGATGCTCATATTACGGATGTATTCTGTGACTGTAATGCTGTATTCTGATGTTATAACACATATTCCGAAGCTATGACGTGATAAATTGAAAGATGATACTCTGAATGAGATGTCTTTCTAATGTAAGCAAGTAGACAAATGGAAATAATAACTACGTCAGACAGGGATCAAATTTTACACTAGTAGTTCTGTGAACAGACAAATGGAAATAATAACTACGTCAGACAGGGATCAAATTTTACACTAGTAGTTCTGTGAACAGACAAATGGAAATAATAACTACGTCAGACAGGGATCAAATTTTACACTAGTAGTTCTGTGAACAGACAAATGGAAATAATAACTACGTCAGACAGGGATCAAATTTTACACTAGTAGTTCTGTGAACAGTAGAAGTAATCGAAGTAACTGAACAGAAGTGAATAAGAAGAATTGAATAGAAGTAACTGTGAACAGTAAGACCTCACGCAGTATTCTTATCCACAAGTACCTGATTGAAACAGTTATAGACCTTAATATGGAAATACAGCAATAGACTGGCTTCTCCACACATCTGTGTAATCACTTGTCAGCTGATTTATGATTAATAATTCTATAGTCTGATTTTTACTCTAATATTGGCGTACGAAGGAGGCTCCTTTTTCCTTTTATATTATCCTTGAAATGCAAAATTTCAAAAAACCTTGTATATACGTCGACGCGCAATTTAAAAAGGAACATACCTGTCAAATTTCATGAAAATCTATTACCGCGTTTCGCCGTAAATGCGCAACATATAAACATTCAAACATTAAGAGAAATGCCAAACCTTCGACTTGAATCTTAGACCTCACTTCGCTCGGTCAAATACTTGTCAAAAATTTCCCCACAGCATTAATAATATCTGTTATTCCACTTCCTAAAACACATTATAAGCCAGCTTGGTTCAGTTTTATCATTCGATTGGGTTACCTCCAAAGTTGAAATCCTATATAAGAACTTGGATTCAATAAAATTAATATAAGATGATAATTTTTCAAAGAAGTAGGATTTTTGAAGGATTTTATTTAGTGTATGGCAGATACACAAGACAGATCAAGCTCATGAGTTTCAAATGCCTACATATATTATATACACTAGTTTCAATAAAATTAATAAATTTAATACAATTTTGAATATAACTTAAACTCAATTGAACAATACTGTGACACAACTTATTCATAATTTAGAATATTTATATAATGATCTTTCTTCGCACATATTACTTAAAATGAATAATTGACGAAAGATTTTCATTTACTTTAGAAAATCGATTTTAATGTCAATTATAATATAGATCTCAATAAATCTTAAACTGTACAAATATGAACATTCAATGATTCTCTCATCAGCTCTGCTGTTAGTTTGATAAACAAAACTAGTAAATTATTAACAAGTCATATGGTTCATATGATTAGAAAGAAGAAGCATGAATGTAGAGCAACCAGCTTCTTACATTTATACATAATATTTGAATTTTTTATCAATATTCTATAACACAATACGACGATGAAGAAGAAGAAGAAGAAGAAGAAGAAGAAAAATCTGTTTTTCTGTTCTTCACAGAGAGAAGGTATTGAAGGAAGTTTACTATTACAGGGAAACTTAATATTGTCTAGACTAAATTATGAATAAGTTGTGACACAGTATTGTTCAATTGAGTTTAAGTTATATTCAAAATTGTATTTATTAATTTATTGACACTACAATCATAATATCATGATGACCTTGGAGGAAAACTAGAGGCTGAGCCTGAACCAAATTATTCAAGTCATGCAAGTACTTGAAATCAATTGAACGAAAAAAGTACAAGAAGTTGCTTTAAAAGAATATTAGAAGTTGGTTTGAAATTTTAGGTGCCACCCCAACAAAAAATGATATTTGATGGTTTCTTGATCCATTCCGAGCTGCTTTGTATTAACACACTTTTTTATGTATTTGAACACGACATGCAGACTATTATTAAATAAATAATTAAAAACTCTTACTGACTGAAGTAATTTCAATCGTCTAGCGATCATTTTCAACAGTGCAGACCGGAAATGTTTTGATGGTTAATTATTTACTTTTTGTGTAGTTGAGAAGTTGATATTGTGGTAATTATTCATATTGAATGAAAAAGACTAAGAAATTGTCAAAAAACCACTGATTTATTGATAATAAGAAAGACCAGTTTCGGTTATTACACCATTGTCAATCTCTGATAAACTAAAACTAAATACAAGAGCAGCAGAATTCTGCTAAACTAAAACTAAATACAAGAGCAGCAAAATTCTGCTGCTCTTGTATTTAGTTTTAGTTTATCAGAGATTGACAATGGTGTAATAACCGAAACCGGTCTTTCTTATTATCAATAAAACAGTGGTTTTTTGACATTTTCTTAGTCTTTTTCATTCAATGTTAATCATTTACTTAATAATTGACTGCATGTCGTGTTCAAATACATAAAAAAGTGTGTTAAAAAATGATATCAAATACAAATTAGATCTCGTGTTATATAAATCAGAGTATAAATATATAAATGTTGCTATGGGAAGACAAATATTTCACGAAAATATGTCTTCCAAGACCATCAAACGGTACCGTTTGATGATTCCCTTGTCATAACAACTGGCACGTTCAAGAAGATTGGATTTATTTCAAACTTCAAGGTTCAAGAAGGAAGTTCAGCATTAAATTTCTTGGCATCTTCCCATTCAACTACCAGAGCAGAGAGTGCAGCTCTACTTAAAGAAGCTCCTATTCAGATTGCATCGTGTACAGACCGAAAAATTATCTCATATCATCATATCTCACCACATCACATGACATTTACATTACTTCAAAGTTGTACCATGGAGAAAAGATAGCTTGAGATTCCGTTATCTTTCCACTATGGTTGAACGCACTATAGATGTATTTTCGTTTGTGCGTAGACTTCCGCAGTCGACAACGACAAGCATTGTTGACATCCATATTGTCCAAATTTCAAGTGTGCTAAAATAGGTGATCAAATAACTTATCATTATTAGTCTTAACTAGTAGTTCTGTGAACAGTAAGTTACATTGACCTGTTGTAATGTTTTCTCAAAAATTAATAAATGATTTATCAATAAAAAATGTTTGGAAAAAATCCTAAATAAACATGGAGCTTTCTGTCCTATCCAGCGACCACATAGTAGAATGCGACCACAACCTTCTACTATGTGGTCGCTGGTCCTATCGTATCGTGACGTGTCGTCCCGGAATGTGAGTGTGAGCGCTGTTATCAGGTCTGGCTGCAACTGTCTACAACGTTGATGGAAAGATACATTTTCAAGATGTTCGATTTTTTTGAACGGGTAGTATTATAGTAAACTGTCTACTAACGTTGATGGAAAGATACAATTTCAAGATGTTTAATGTTTTTGAACGGGTAGTATGATAGTCCACTAGACAGCTGATTTACGATGAATAATTCTAAAGTATGATTTTTACGCTAATATTGGCGTTCAAAGGAGACTCCTTTTCCTTCTGTATTATCCTTAAAATGCAAAATTTCAAAAAACAGTATGTATAAGTCGACACGAAATTCAAAAAGGAACATACCTGTCAAATTTCATGAAAATCCATTGCTGCGTTTCGCTGTAAATGCGGAACATAAATATAAACATAAAGAGAAATGCAAAACCATCGACTTGAATCTTATACCTCACTTCGCTCAGTCAATGATTGAACGCACTAAAGGTGTATTTTCGTTTGTGCGTAGACTTCCGCAGTCGACAACGACAAGCATTGTTGACATTCATATTGTCCAAATTTCAAGTGTGCTAAAACAGGTGATCAAATAAGTTTTCATTATTTGTGTTAATTATTTAAGAATCAGAACATTTTTAATAGTATCAACATATTGCCTTTTAAAAGTATAAAAGAGTATGAGCTCAACCTCCCTTATTAAAACATAATTAAACATAATCTTTCAGGTTATTTAGACAAATTGAAATCTACCCAATCCGAGATCCTCGCCCTGTCGTGGTCGACGACGGCATTTACGCACAAACGAAAACGCAGAAACGAAACGAGAAATGTCAACTGTTCGTTTAAACCCCGTATGGAACACATTATGATAAATTCTTTGTAATTTTCAAATTCTTTGTAATTTTGTTTTGTCTTGTTATGTGTGTTTTTAATAAATAAATTGATTGATTGATTGATTGAAATGCAACCATATCTACAAGTAAACGTGGTTTAGCGTTAAACGAAGTGTTAGCATATGACCCTACGGTACAATTATCTCCATCTCATCATATCTTACCACATAACTTGACATCTAAATCACATCAAGATTGTAAGCACTTTAATTCACGGTGAACCACTTTTTCCTGCCTTGTCTAGATCAAAGTACTTGATAAATGCAGGTCGTATTGTCGCAATGAACAAGTATGGCGAAAGACAGGTTGAGGTCACATCCCAATTGACCCTATTCTATCAAAGTTCTAGCCAAGAAGATTATACTGTCATCGTTCAATCATCATCATCTTTGGTTGCATCAATTGCAGTGCAATGGGAATCTATTGCATGTGCAGTAAAAATGACAAAAGAGTTCAGTGGGCATGAAAGTGCATCAGCTAGTATGGAATTACACGGATAAGTTCACTGAAGATAATGGATGAAAATTGTAGGTTGATAAGAAACGTCGTGTGAGTTTCTACTTTCAAAAATAAGTGTCTCGAGGAAATGTAAGCTTTTCTAGAAAGTAGAGTAATTACAAGTGCCAAATATAACTTTACAGACAGTCTACAGATGGAAATTACTGAGATATAAAATGCTAATGAATTAATAATTATTTTAAAACGAAAATCCAAATTAAATGCTGCAAAACAGACACTCAATCAGACAATGCTGTAATCGCTCATCGAATTTCCATCTAGCTGTTAACCCTGTTGTCAATATTTGCAGTTGCAGAAGTCTTCGGGGTGATTTGCAGCATTTAATTTGGATTTTCGTTTAAGAATAATTGATAATTATAAATATAACTTTCTTGAAGTTGAGACGCACTCTATTTCAAAATATATATTTGAATACACGTACTTCTTTGGTTGAGGAAATAATGTGATTTCAATTAAAATGTATCAGAAATTTGTTATGATTAAATTATTGAATTTAAACTACTCGTATATCAAGTAGCCTAATCCAATTGGAGGACCAATCTGACTATTATTATAGTATTGTATTATATGTCTTTGCGTGAAACTCTCCACAACTAAAATGAAGTGCATTTCAAAAGACTTTTCTATCACTGGTGCAGTTATTGAAATGCAACAATACTGTAGTGATGACCACGTTATAATGGAATTATTTGATTATCATTGGTGTTTATATCCTCGTCTATCATTCGAAAAAGCAGATAGCGATATCATTCTCCACCACTGCAACGTTGCCAGATAGTTTTTCAACAATGTAGGAAAATCATCAATTGAAAAAATATTCAATCTCAATTTATTATGAAAATGTATTATTAAATGATTGAAAAATATAAATTGTCTTGACGAATGAAATATAGTATGATCATTTTTAACAAGGATGAGCAGTTTATATTATATCAGATATACTGGTATAAGCTATCTTCTATGGAAGGCAGTGGTAAGGCAGAGAACCGGCAACGCTTTCCTACCATTATTGACCGAGCGAAGTGAGTCGACGGTTTGGCATTTCTCTTAATGTTCAAATGTTTGAATGTTTAAATGTTTATATGTTGCGCATTTACGGCGAAACGCGGTAATAGATTTTAATGAAATTTGACAGGAATGTTCCTTTTTTAATTGTGCTTCGATGTATATACAAGTTTTTGGAAATTTTGTATTTCAAGGATAATATAGAAGGGAAAAGGAGCCTCCTTCTTACGCCAATATTAGAGTAAAAATCAGACTACAGAATTATTCATCATAAATCAGCTGACAAGTGATTACACAGATGTGTGGAGAAGCCAGTCTATTGCTGTAATTCAATAAGGTCTATAGTTTCAATCAGGTACTTGTGGATGAGAATACTGCGTGAGGTCTACTGTTCACAGAACTACTAGTAATGTGGACCTCACTGAATCTAGAGTACTCCTCTACTATCATAAAGGAAAGAACTGACTTTAAAACGTACGGGATAGGAAAATTAGTTTGACGCATCATCACGTCTGAACTGAAATAACAAGAAATTTTGCATATAGATTATTAATTTACCAAGGAAGGTTATAGGTGTATTCTTAATTCTTCAAGATTTCATTAGGTCAAGTTTTCAGTTTGTCAAGTTTTAAAATGGACCCTTGCGGAGCACGGGTTACCTGCTAGTCAAGAATAAAGAAGATTCCTGATTAATTTTCTATCACTGGTGAAGTGGACTACTGAAATGGAACAACACTATGTTTAATAATCTACTCATACTAGTAGTACTGTGAACAGTAGACCTCATGCAGTATTCTCATGCACAAGTACCTGATTGAAACCAAAGACCTTAAAGAGATATAGACCCACAATGCCTTTGCCTTCCCAATGGAAGGCATACTTCTCTTACTTGAAATTGAAGGCCGCCATTGGGGTATTTTAGCACGAGATATATATAATATTTGTAATACTAAAGATCACAAAGGCATTGGTGGCATTGGTATGTAATAATCTTATGGGTTGCCCCCTTAATGGCGGATTTCAATTCCAATTACGACACTAGCGCTGCATGTGAGTCTATGCATCTTCAAGGTCTTTGATTGAAACTATAGACCTTAGGCCCTTGTTATACGGACAGAAAAAACGCGACAGATAAAACGCCGACGCTGAACTAACAATTCAGTGCTGTTATACGAGCAGCAATAACGCCGCGTCGTCGACGCCAGGGAGCTGTTATACGAGCAGCAAACACGCCGCGGCAGGCTCCGAGGGAGCCAATAGGGAGAAGTGTACGCCCGGAGGAGTATGGTGGGGGAGGAAGTACGGATCTGCCGCGTAAAAGCTGCCCCTATAACAGTACTCGCGTCATTTCTATCGCGTTTTTTCTGCCAATTTTACCGGTCCGGTCGCGTTGTCGACGCTGACGCCGGGTTTACAGGGTCCGACGCGACAGATAAAACGTTCGAATAACTTGCACACAGTGACGTCCATTGCTCGGTAGGCTTGGCGTCTACGTGGCGAAAAATCTGTCGCGTTTTTTCTGTCCGTATAACATGGGCCTTACGGAAATACAGCAATAGACTGGCTTCTCCACACATCTGTGTAATCACTTGTCAGCTGATTTATGATGAATAATTTTATAGTCTGATTTTTACTATAATATTGGCGTATGAAGGAGGCTCCTTTTTCCTTTTATATTATCCTTGAAGTGCAAAATTTCCAAAAACCTTGTACATACGTCGACGCGCAATTAAAAAATACCTGTCAAATTTCATGAAAATCTATTACCGCGTTTCGCCGTAAATGCGCAACATATAAACATTAAAACATTAAGAGAAATGCCAAACCGTCGACTTGAATCTTAGACCTCACTTCGCTCGGTCAAAAAGTCTACCCTCCTCTGGAATCTATATATATAAAAGCGAAATGGCACTCACTCACTCACTGACTGACTGACTGACTCACTCACTCACTCACTCACTCGCATAACTAAAAATCTACCGGACCAAAAACGTTCAAATTTGGTAGGTATGTTCAGTTGGCCCTTTAGAGGCGCACTAAGAAATCTTTTGGCAATATTTAACTCTAAGGGTTGTTTTTAAGGGTTTAAAGTTCGTCTTTTAGCATGTATATTCTTCTTCTTCCAATCTCTTAATTATAATTGAAATTTCCATATCATATGTTACTATAGAACTATAATCTAGATGAAGTACCTCTTCGAAACAGTTGTTAACTGGCAACTAAATTAATAATTTTGTCAGGTTGGCATTAAGTTGAGATGACTTTGTTAGGTTGGCACCAAGTTGAAGATTTAAATAAATGCATTTATCGCGGAAAAATTGATTGGGCACTGCTACTTCAATCCTGGGAATATTATATTACTAGCCGTCAGGCTCGCTTCGCTCGCCATATCCGTTTAGCCAGACGCTTAGTCTGGACCCCCAACTGGATTGTCCTAACATATGATAAAAATGCTCAAATGAAAAATGCAGGCGAGCGAAGCGAGCCTGCTGATCTCATTCTTGGACGATCCAGTCGGGGGTCCAGGGGGCGGAGCCCCCCGGATAGACGGATATGGCGAGCGAAGCGAGCCTGACGGCTAGTATAAAAATTATTATACTGATATGGTTGATACTCGAACAATTCTAGTGTTTTAGTCCATGGAGAACCAAGCCACTGATTATTTTTAAAAGCTAGATTTTTTCGGGGGAAACGAAGATTTCAAGAGAAAAACGACACGAGTCTTAAAGAGTTGTTTATGTTCTACAGCATTAATTCCCAGTGAAAGAATTCCGATGCCTACAGCAGCAATACAAACAGAGCCCAAATGCATTTGAGTTCGCTATGTTGGTATTGGAACGGCCGGACTATTTTTAAGGGCTTGGTAATCTCCGACCAGATCCTTAAAACTTTCAAGTGGAGTTTATGATAGCCTGCCACATCTAGAAATGTTGGAAATAGACGATGCGTGAAGTATTTTACAGTAGAAGAAAAGCTTTTCTATGTTCCGCTCTTCGTTTTCCCCCTATTTTGTTTTATTTTCAAACCAATTATAAACAGTCACCAGATCCCTTAACTACCACAAAATAAGTGAACCGTGCAGAAGCTGAAGATACTAACTTGAAACGAGAACGTCAACTGTTGGCGTTTCAAACAAAGAGGGTGGATTTATCTCTTTTCTGTATAGGGCTACTTTTATTGAAAATGGCATCAATGTCCGAAACATGTTGTGATTAAATATTTTCAAAAGGGGTACTAAGGGTGGATTTATTATGGAGAAATAATTTACTTCAGATATTAGATATTTGAGCTTGAACTTCTTACAGAAGAAACATGACCTATTTTTTGGACATGTAATCAAAATTTGGGAATGGAATAGTTTTGGGCCAAGCCTGTTGTTCCTTCCCAATCATATTTATATGATTTGTTATTGTATCCACGTATAAATAAATAAATAAATAAATATATCGAAGATCCATGTTTATTTATTCATTTATTAGGTTAGCACAAACAATACTGAATAGATTTCTACATCTACTGAATCTACTGAATATATTTCTACATATATGTGGTACAATAAAACGCCGGTTGAAAAACAGAACAAGGATAATTAATTAACAAGATATTTCATCTTAATAATTATGAAAATTCATTATGGAATTATTGAAGAATATAATTTCTTGAATAATAAAATATAATTGATTATTTTAAATGAGAATAAACAGTTAATATCACATAGACCTGTATCAGCTAACGTCTATAGAAGGCATTGACAAGACAGAGAGAGGATCGGCAACGTTGATCTCCTATCTTTCTCCACTGCCATTATAACGCTTTATAATGCACACCTTCTCCTTTTCTCAACTCTTTTAATCATGAGTCAGTCTCTAGATTCTAGTAAAAATATTCATGAAATCTGCTCCTCAATTATTGTAATAAATAACACTTGTACGTGACTTTGTAATAAATTCGTTTTAACTTCAACGTAGATTAAACTTTATGAGCCTATATTTAAAAGGAATCTGATATGGATTCCAAGTAATTGTTCAAACCATAAGACTGAGTAAAATTATGATGAGTAATCAGATTTTAAGTGAAAATTGTGGTAGGTATTAGAAACTTTTGTGAAGTGATTCCTCTGATAATCATACATGCCTAGCCTGTTGATCCTTCCTAATCATATTTATATGATTTGTGATTGTATCTACGAATACATAAATAAATATCAAAAAGACTGACTACGAAATCATAATGAATGGAGTACGCTCAAACTTCAATAACTATATCTGAGTAATTTAGTTACTGTAGCTCAAACCAGTTGGTTAAAGTCACAGTCAAGTAGACTTCCATGATAAAAACTCAAGACAGTTCCGACTTCTGAATACCCAAGGCCTGTCATAAAAGTTGACGTAATTTAGTGAAGTGTTCTGTATAAATAAGCAGTTTATGGCCCGGGTCTTATCTAGCTTCCTCTTCACTCTACCATATTCTGAAGCAACGATAACCTACAAATTGTTTCAGCTGTTATGCATTCTATGAACTTCAGTGATAAGAGACAAGTGGTATCTTTTTTTAGATGACGGTTTCACCATTTGAATGAAAGTGTTATTGATTCGAAAATTTTATTTATTTATTTATTTATTCATTGATAGATACAATATAATTCTCAACTATGAATGATTGGGGAAGGAACAACAGGCTTAAAGCCCAAAACTGTTTTTTGAGAAATTATAAGAGTGATGAGGAGAATACGTGAATAAAATACTCATTTGAATATTGTTAAATATCAAGAGAGATTAGATATACTTATCAGGGAATAGAACTGGATTATGAAGATCCAGTCACATCAAGAAATAATAAAACAGGTTAAAGCTTTGAAATTATGATTCAAGTTGCAATCAAGTAGTTATAGTTGAAGTAGTTATAACCACAATTCTATGGTTTCAAAAGAAGGAATCCATCTCAGGGAACAAAATTATACATTAATTTTGAAATGAGTTTCAAACACATACAATACTCTGATATACAAAATAATTTCAAGTCAACTCATTGAAAGTAAGGTTATAATACTAAGACAAGATAAGTTTGATTTCATTTTCTCTGTTCAATCCACCTATATTGTTCCTATTCTGTTAAGTTCAAGTGTCGGTTGCACGAAAGCCGGTAAAATTTTAATCATGATTAATTTCACGAGAACCAATCAGACAAAAGAGGCTCTATTGAAAAGAGGGCTTCTTCAATTGGTTCTTGTGGAACCAATTATTCACGATTAAAATTTAACCGGCTTTTGTGCAACCGGGACTCGCCATTGGGTACTGGAGACCAATCACAAACGAGGACACGGAGGCCACGCTTATTTTCCTCTGATTGGTCGTCATTCTCATTGGTCTACAATTCGAGAGCTATGAGACCATGCGTCCTACCAGAATGAACTATGTATCCAGTTTCTTCAATAAACAGCAGATTTTCAACCAATTCCATTCAAAATCTACAACAGAATACTTAGAAGTTGAAATTTGTACGGAACGCAAATTATTTTCAAAGTGACCAGACATTGGAAAATGTAAACCATCTTTTATACTGTATTTGAGAGAAATTTATTCGAAACTCAAAATTAGTTACAAATAAGATTGTTATTCATCTGCATGGGGATATTTGTGGAATAAAGAAAATACTAATGGAGTAATTTTAATTTGACAAATTAAGGTTTTAATTAGCATAGAAGCACACACAGATCTAACTTTAGATCTGTTTAGAAGCTCAGATCTGTTCACTAAGTCTATGTTATAGACTTAAAAAATGTTTAGTTTCAAGTTAGATATTGTTTTATCTAATCTTTTTAGAATTAAAACATGTAGACTCACAAAATTGTCTATGCTAGACTTTGGTCAAAAATAAAGGCAGTCATTCTATTCTAGAAGTTTTTTAGAGAAATCCTAACATCAACTGGGCATGAGAGAAAATAGATCCTTCTACTCTATTCCAGAGTATGACTCTACGAATAATTTATTCGAAAAGAAGATACTAATAAGGTAATTAATCAGCTATTATTGCAACATAATAAGAGACTCAATGAATGAAATGAAAATTATGCACTTGAAATTATTTTCAGAGAGATGTTAACATCTCTCATTATTTACAACCAGGAAGATGGCGGACCTGCGAAAGATGTCATTGTCACAGTATGTTAATAAATTAATTTGTTGAAAAAATCTGACTGATAGTCGTTCTTTTAATAGTGAAAAAGTGATTTAATAATAAGCAGTTCGTGATGGAAAACAATATTGAAGATGTTAACAGTTTCACCTCTAAACTTTACATTGAACTTTCAAATTACCTCTAAACATTTACATTGAAGATGTTGACAATTTCACTTCTAAACTTTACATTGATGAAACTTTATGTGGGCGATTCTATTTTATCTGTAGGCAATAAGGAAGTAGTGGGTTCATAAGAATTGTTTGATCGTAACAAATTATTAGGCTTGGAAGTGTGATTCAGTGCTGGCAATGACTCATAATATGAATATTTTACAATCGTTAGCCCCCGTAAATATCACTCAACTTGGATGAATAACAATTCTGATTCAATGGAGACCATAATGCTGGTACCATACTTGTCATTGTAGGGAGTATGTAGGTGTATAAAGCATTGTTCCAATCACGTAGGCCTTGTTCAAGATGACAATCATTTGCGAGTTTGTCTCACTTCAGAAATTTGCGGTCGCTTTGACAATATAATTGCAAAAGTACTTGAGAAAAGTGTGTCAAGAAGTATTGAAATTGGATTCAATTTTCATAACGTATAGTCTTTTTAACCTTTACACCTTTTCAATGATCAGAGAAAATTGTAGGATTGAAGAAGTGATCCAATGGTGGAAAATTTATTTATTTATTTCTTTTCTGTTATGTAACCCATGTCAGAGGTAGTAATTAAACATAAGAAAAATTCAATATGGAAAAAAGTCCGTTACATACTTGGATTTTTTTCTTGAACTAACGTGTAGCATCCCACTATAGAGTTAGACCAATGTACCCAGAATACTAGGTAAACTAATGTATTCTAGGTACGTTGAGTTCTTTGTGTTTAATAATTAGGCATGGGTTAATTTCATCTGGTTTGTTTTACTTTATTGGTTGTTTATTTGATCGTTTCAGTACACGAAGTTTATTTTTAATAAGGGGTATAATCAATTATTGACCTTCATTAATTTTTTTTTTAATTTTAAGAAATATATCTTGTTAGACTATGTGTTTCGGGATGCATTAAATCAATATTTTGATTATATAAGATTTCATATCCAAAATACCTCTAAAAAACTTCGTGGTTTCAGCATTAGGAAAACATTTCTTTATCGTTTGTACTATAAATTTATTCAACATTTCAAAATGCTCGATAATGCTCCTCCCACAAATTTGTTAGAATGATATTGCAGCTTTATATTATTTAGAAGATGATTGGATTCATCATTTACCATTTACTTACTACTGTTAGCCTACTTGTAAATACGAGCTATTGTTATTCTTGATATTGTGTTATGTATCTTATTATGTACACTGTATTTTCTACTTTCCTTGTCCTATTACCATAGGTAAGGAAAGTATTGATTTCCGAAAAAATTAAGGTACCCCAATTTCTAAATTTCTATACGTTTCAAGTTCCCCTGAGTCAAAAAAGTAATTTTGGGTATTGGTCTTTATGTGTGTGTGTGTGTGTGTGTGTGTGTGTGTGTGTGTGTGTGTGTGTGTGTGTGTGTGTGTGTGTGTGTGTGTGTGTGTGTGTGTGTGTGTGTGTGTGTGTGTGTGTGTGTGTGTGTGTGTGTGTGTGTGTGTGTGTGTATGAGTGTATGTGCGTCTGTGTACACGATATCTCATCTCCCAAGTTCAGCTTGGGTTCTCCCATGTTCTCTTGTTGTTGTCCAAATGGGAAAGATTGAGAATGAAAATCTCTACAATTGATGTTCAGTAACATTTTCAACTAAAATTGAAAATAAGCTCGAAATTCGAGAAAATGTGATTATTTCAATTATTGCAAACTGTTGACAACTGTTGATTCTATTAAATCATTCACTATGAAGAGATAGCAGACCTCGTGTGTTTCCAGCGTTATTGTCCTGTCACCAGCTGGCTCAGATCTTTGAATAGTAGTAGACTTGAGATGCGCGGGAACACTAGCGTCAGGTGATCAATTTTCATAACGGCATGGAAAGTTGTGTGAGTGCGCCACACCAGATTTTTTCCTTTTGACGAGCCTTACATTGTAAAAAATGTCAGGCAGAATAAATAATTTGAATTTGAACCTTTTTCCATTTTGAACATAGATAGCAATACCATATTTTATTGGATTCTATTTTATTTTTAACAAGACGAGATTTATACATCTCAAGTACTATTCTAGTTTGTCAAATTTCTTATTGCGGTGAACTTGAAGTAATATGAAGATTATTTACGAAGGTTATTGAAGTAAGATTTAAAAACAGTCAAAAATGTCTAGCTGACAATGCAATTACAATACTAGACTACTCTATAAAGGAACTCATTACTGAACATGTCTTTTCTGCAGAGTGGTTCTATATATTCGCCACGAACAAGTTTCAATGAACATCAAGCTTCTACCAAGTATTTGAGTTTTTGAGTATTTCAGAACACAGAAAGCTAAACTGTAATTTGTCAAGCTTTTAGTGGAATGAATTAGCAAGTATTAAACAGTTTTTATAATAAGTATTTGTCGATTAGATTGAACACTTCACATTCATACAAGCAGGTTTAGTTCGGAGAAGTTGAATATCTGGTTATTCTCGCTTACTGAACGATGAACAATGATATATTTCAAGTATTTGAGAATCCTTGAAAATTTGAATTTAGACTTGAGAATAATTTAAGTCATCCTGATCTAGTTTGGTTTGTCATCATTTTTTGATGCTCGTTAAAACTTGACCTTCAAGTATGCATACATGCAGTATCTAAGTTAGATAAAGGAAAAAACAAGATTTTCAATACTTGAGGCTTTGATCCACACGACGTTTAATGGAATTATGCAAATCGATCATATAGCAGGCTACAGCCTAGGGTAGGCCTATACTAGGCTAGACTATGAGAAAAGACATGACTGTTTAGGAAAGTGATTAAGTCACTATAAATAAATGTGATTGATACATCGAAATACTAGTAGCTCTGTGAACAGTAGACCTCGCGCAGTTATGAAACATAGCCTCCTCTAATACTGTCCAACTGATCATAGGCTAATAGGCTAAAGCCTAGGCTATACTAGACTAGTCGAATAAGAAGAGAAGCAAAGGCTATTTTCATCAGGGAAGATGGCCTATCCTCAAACAGTCTCAAGTAAACAAATCAGAAAAAGGTTATGATAAGAATTTGCATTTGGAGTATTGAACTCTATGGTTCAAAAACCTGGACAATTGGTGAGGTAGAAGAAATAGCACTGAATGCCTTTGAAATATGGTGTTGGAGACGGAAGATTAAGTTGAAATGGACTGATAGAATAACTAATGAGGAAGTATTCCAAAGGGTTGAGGAAAATCGATCTCTTTTGCGTATTTTAAAGGACAGACGGCATTTTTGGCTTGGCCTTGTATTTAGACACAACGAATTCACGTTAAGAATACTGAAAGGTATATGATAATTGGACAAAGGGCTCGTAGAAGACCCTGGCTACAATATCTGAAGCAAGTTAGCAAAGATCTAGGGATCCAGAGCTACATCCAACTGAAAAGTATAGCTCTGGACGGTAAACTATGGAAAGCTGCCTACCAAGCTAAAGAAGATACTAGACTAGACTGTTCAAGAAAGTGATTAACTCCACTTGAATAAAAGTGATGAACACATTAAATATAAAACAAATACTGATTTGGACACCTAATTATCCATAATTAAATTATCCTAGTGTGATAATTGAGCTCCTTGAGTAAGCGACCTTGATTTCAATCATAACGAAAATTCAAGCATGTCATACTGTTTCAAGAATCAAGAATCAAGAGTAATCTGTATTTTCTCATCAAGAAGTTCTCATATGTATTGGAGAAATTCTTGGATTATTGTTTGTGATTTGTAATACTTGAATGGTCGAGCTAGGTTACTTTTCCACACATATTTTTAGAAAACCTATATTTATTCAATACGAACTTGAAGTTTCTATGGTTATTTCTATGATGAGAAATCCTCGAATTAGTGTTTGTAATTTGTAAGACTTGATTGTTCGAACTATTCTTTTTACTTTTTCACTCATATTTGTGGAAAACCTATATTTATTCAATACGAACTTGAAGTTCCTATGGTTGATTTCTATGATGAGAAATCCTCGAATTGGTGTTTGTAATTTGTAAGACTTGATTGTTCGAACTATGTTACTTTTTCACACATATTTGTGAAAAACCTATTTATTCAATACAAACTTAATGTTGAAATTTCTATGGTTGATTTCTATGATGAGAAATCCTCGAATTAGTGTTTGTAATTTGTAAGACTTGATTGTTCGAGTATGTGGCAAAGAAGATAGATAAGATAATTTTGAATAAAATTTAGAATTTAGAAATAGGCCGGCACATCTAGAAAATACCTGAGTCTATACCTAATTCATGTAGATGAACGGGCTAGAGTCAAGAAAACTTCAATTAATCTTGCCATGCCTGATTTAATAGGTTTATACTATAGAATAACACTACAATTTGAAATAATAGAAAAATACAAACAGCTTCAATAAACATTGGCAGCTAAAATCGAACAACAGAAACAACAATATCATGTTACTTTGTTGACATTCTTCATCTGATTCGGGGGCGCATTACTATCCCCGTTTAGATAGCAATACGTCACAAAACCAAACAAGATCAGTCATAAAATAACCAATCAATTTCAACATGAAATTACTCAAGAAAGAAAAAACCCGTTGAACCCAAATTTCGTCGATAGTAACCCATATAACCCATTTCATAATAATTTTGAATCCCCACTTTTTATTGACATTCTCGAATGAACCTTTGTTTCACTACACTGCACTTTCGTTGGTTTGTACGTTGCTTTATCGTCGGGGTTACAGTACCTTGTTTTTGGCGGTGAGCTATTACCGGTTGAATTTGGCTTGACGGCGACGTCCTCTTACGTCCCTAGACCTGTCGTCTGAACGGGTGTCTTGAAGCGGTTTTACATAAAGTTGCGGAACCAAAGGGGTGGTAGTACAAGAATGTGGTTTGGGAACACACATGAACCGCTGTAAATAAATGTATTACAGCATTAATTTCTAACTCTTCCTACAATTCATCAAAAGCTAAAACAGGAGTTTATTCTGTTATTTAATTTAGATTTTATCTTGACGTTCTGATTTCATTCTCAAAATTTAACAGATTTAAAACAAATTTACTTGCCAGAGTGTCATTGAAATACAATGTAACCTTTATGAAAACATCCGTAATAAATTAATATAATGCGTTTAGAAAATGAATACTTCATTAATTATGATGTTAACTTATATGATATTTTTCGTTTGGATTGCGAAATCAAATACAATTTTTCATATAGTAGCTCGGCTAGTATTGTTGGAAGCTTGTGCGCTAGCCAACATTTTTTTATTTATTATTTATGAACTTTAGGACGCAATCCAAGTGTAAATAACGGGCATTCGCCCAAAACTGCTCAGAACCTTAATTAAAAATGAACATTCCAGAGTTTATGATTTGATTTACCTACAAATACAAGTCCAAAAACTAGTATCAACTGAAATTATGAATTTATCACCTAATAAAACAAGACACTTTATAACACAATAAAAGAAAAAAATATTAAAATTTGAACATTCATTAATATTAATTTCCTGGAGAAGAAAAACTTTCTTCTTCATCTATTAAGATTTCTATCATAAAAAATTTACTAAATCATTCAAAAGCCTTAATGACATAAGAAAACAGAGTCTGAAAAATATAAATTAAAAAATGTCATAAACTCAATATGAACATAATCTTAAAAGTTTCATTCCAATTTAAAGGCTATCTTCCTGACTTTCAGCAATACTCTACGATAATATATCTCCAGAAACAATAACTCAAATGTAACGTAACTGAAAACTTTCTATACTTCTGTAGAAAAAAAATTTATAATTATCTTCCATCACTAATAAAATCAAAAGGATTATTCTCACTCAATATTATTAACTTTAAAAATAACAGGCTTAATTATTCCATACTCTTATGGAAGTTTCAATCAATTTATAACACTTAAATTATTCCCTAAATTATATTTTAACCTTATTTTACGTACCTTAGCGGTTATTTGAAGAAACAATTATTCGTACATGATGAAGAAACACAATTAAACTTTTCAGGACATGGCACTACTAGAAAATTTAAACTTTAATAAAAATAAAACTAGCTCCTACATTAACTAATTATAAAACTTTTAAACCTGCCCAAAAAGGGCGAAAAATAGTGACTACATCTTTACTCTCGTAGTGCTCCTAGCAAAGTGTCCTCCGAAACGTAATCTGGTCTTTCGACTGGGGAATCCCCACTACTGTATTTAGAAACAGGTCTCCTATTGGGCGAATGGAATCAATTTGACCAATCGTCGCGTGGCTTCTACAGCCTTTGGACCAAATAGTAACTGCAAAATCGGTAGTTTGTTATAATTTCAATGCTTGCTGTTTTCCAACTTATCGCATTTTATGTCGCGACAAGAAGGCTAAGTTTTAGAGATAATTCCATAATCTACATTCCTCGACGACTCGGAGCCACAATTTTTAAATATCTATCATGGGAAACTCGAAGTCATGGCCGTTCATAATAGAGAGAGAAAATAATTTATTTCGCTAACTCACTTACAATAATGGCTCTAGTCTATTGCGTATTAAATTTACTATTATACTTGGGAAAGGGCCTGAATTAAAGAGAGTGCCCGGCACACTCCCCTTCCTTCCGGTGTGAAACACGCAAAAAGAAATCTAATCAGGATATGTTACCATAGAGGCATTCTGTATGATTTGGAGAGTCGAATTTCTGGATTGATAGTAGGATCCAATTTGAAGCGGGCCCTCTTCAAAAGAAATCTCTTTAATCATTCCGAAATTCAGCAAAATGTATAACTAATTGAGATTTGTGGCAAGAGTCTTTAAAACTGTGGCAAGAGTCAGGACAAAACAATATGGACGTGTCCACCTTTTAAGTAGGTACTAAAGACGGACCGAGTATGATAATCTTGAATACTTCAATCACTTTATTGAGTCCCTGGTTATTTTCTTGGCAAACTCTAACAAGGGAAAACGTTTAAAAGACATCATAGTTTTAATTGGTCCTATGTTACTCTGCTGTTGTAAAATATGGAGTACGTTGATTATAATAGTAAAGGATCAAACTTTTTCACTCTGCTGAATGTATTGAAATAAAAACACTTTTCATTATAATGTTCCAGTAGGAAACCTTTACCACAGAACGCTAGTCAAAACAAAACTATGATCAAGTGCCAGGCTTTAATCGACAATAATAATTCTGTATTTCGCTTCTCACTAGAGTACGTGACATTTTCTCTAAACACTGGAAGCATACTTTTCATCGCATGATTTAATAATATGGAAATTCAACTCGATCAACTAGCTTGGGATGGCTAATGCTTGACTTCTGATTATAAACATTATTGAATTTACCAACACACTAACACATTAATAGACTACTATTACACTATTACTGATTCTCAAGTTCACTGACATTTTCAACCTTACTGGAGCCTCACATAATTATTTCTCAACAATAAACTTCATATCCAATACTAGTTTCAATTACTCTACTAGATCTCAAAATATCTGAACTTATGCACATGGAAAACTTGATTCCAATTTTACTATTCATCATTAAAAAATTTATCATTTCATTAAAGATTTTCCTTTTTTTTATTTATTAATTCTTTTTGACTACTTATCTCTAAAGGGTCCTACTATTGTTAATTACCTCAATTTAATTTTCCCAACAAAAATTCTATTTCCTTTTTGACACGAATTTTCCTACATATTTCTACCTTATATCCCCATTTAAATTTTTAATCAACCTTTCAACTCTCAACTACAGAATAATTTAAACTCATGCTTAACTCAAGAGATTTTCCCTTTTTATTTCAAATTCAACTAGAAGAATTTCACTGTTAATTTTATTTTAATTTAATTCGTTCAGTACTGTTCCAATATTTATTTCTACTTTCACTGATAACCATTTTAACATTACCTAGGTACTCGAAAAGTTTCTCTGTTATTTTATTTGTATACCTTAACTAATCACTTTAAATATTCATTGTCTAAAACCTTCAATTTTCGTTACCATACCAAATTTCTAAGCAACTTTAAACTCAATAATACCCCTTTTTTTACTAATTATTACTTGTGTTTTTGCGGCTGACTTTCCTACCAAACATTAACGAACCTTTTGACTGGGCTTCCCTAAACTGCATTACGCTGATTGTTTTCCTTACAATCACTAAGAAGACTCACTAAATATTCTAGATTTCGGTTTACGTTATTCTACTGACGAGCCCCATAACTCTCGAATGAACCAGACCGTTTACTAGATACAAAAAAAATCTTAGCTCACACCATCTTCGGTGCCTTTCGCTAAAATTATACAATTCCACCGTACAAATTTGCAAGGTTAGTCACAGCTAGATTCCTTGATTTGTTACATGGACAACTTTCGGGCAGTGCTCCGTTCTCTCTGGACACGGACCTACCCTCGCGCCGATTACCTAAATTCAACAACAACACACATAGGCAGGACATCCCCGTGTCCTCCTCTAAATCTTGAGTCTCAACTAAACACAAAAAAAAATCCCCACAGTCTACAGGAAACGTCATCAACACAACGGATCTTTACACTATCACTACGCACTATGCCTACCGCAAAAATCACACCTAAAAAAAAATATTTCCAATAATAAAACTGATTCACCTTTTCGAGAATAAACATTACTGATAAAGGGACTTAACAACCTCAACTCAATCAACTTATTTTTATACAAATTCCCAAGGATTTGATTATCGTTTCAACTTTAATCTACAATATCTAATTATTTAGTTTAAACATCTCAAGGCCAAAACTACTCATCAACTTTTCAAAACTACATATCAACAATAACTAATAAAACAGTTTTCTATTTATTCTCTGATTACCTTCGATCTACCTAAACTTATCAAAACAAAATTTCCTATTTTCCTCAAACATTCTCCCATAATAATTTCCGAATTTTCCTAATTTACTTGGGTTGACCTTTAAAATCTCAATATTCACATTCACTACTACTATAATGATATTCAACTACCAGACGTGAGACCAGAATACGTACGTTGACATTACAATAATTTCTATCATCATTCACGGAATTACAGAATACAAAAATTTATTCAGCCCTTAGAATCAGTTGTTTCTCACATATCCTAGTTTCTTCTACTCATTTTTATTCTACCGTTAAACCTTTAATTTGTCAATCAATTTCAATATAAAGTTTTAGAATACTTTCAACTTGAGCTTCAATGATACTTAACTTTATCTTTAAGCACTTCAAAAGATTTTCATTTTAATGAATTTACTGAACTGAATAACTTCCCTATTTCATCTACAATTATTTAAACTTCAGAAAAATTGGAGTAGCAACTATAAATTATTCATTCAACTCCAAACCTAAAATATTGACAGTTAAAACGTTCACAGAATGAATTATTAAGTATAGACTCAGAAAAATTGATCTAGTATGATTAGAGTAAGTTATGAAAAATTTAATTTTTTAGAAAATTTGAATTCCAGAGATTTAAATATCTCTAGACAGCAGAGTCGGCGCAGTTGTGTGGCAAAGAAGATAGATAAGATAATTTTGAATAAAATTTAGAATTTAGAAATAGGCCGGCACATCTAGAAAATACCTGAGTCTATACCTAATTCATGCAGATGAACGGGCTAGAGTCAAGAAAACTTCAATTAATCTTGCCATGCCTGATTTAATAGGTTTATACTATAGAATAACACTACAATTTGAAATAATAGAAAAATACAAACAGCTTCAATAAACATTGGCAGCTAAAATCGAACAACAGAAACAACAATATCATGTTACTTTGTTGACATTCTTCATCTGATTCGGGGGCGCATTACTATCCCCGTTTAGATAGCAATACGTCACAAAACCAAACAAGATCAGTCATAAAATAACCAATCAATTTCAACATGAAATTACTCAAGAAAGAAAAAACCCGTTGAACCCAATTTCGTCGATAGTAACCCATATAACCCATTTCATAATAATTTTGAATCCCCACTTTTTATTGACATTCTCGAATGAACCTTTGTTTCACTACACTGCACTTTCGTTGGTTTGTACGTTGCTTTATCGTCGGGGTTACAGTACCTTGTTTTTGGCGGTGAGCTATTACCGGTTGAATTTGGCTTGACGGCGACGTCCTCTTACGTCCCTAGACCTGTCGTCTGAACGGGTGTCTTGAAGCGGTTTTACATAAAGTTGCGGAACCAAGGGGTGGTAGTACAAGAATGTGGTTTGGAACACACATGAACCGCTGTAAATAAATGTATTACAGCATTAATTTCTAACTCTTCCTACAATTCATCAAAAGCTAAAACAGGAGTTTATTCTGTTATTTAATTTAGATTTTATCTTGACGTTCTGATTTCATTCTCAAAATTTAACAGATTTAAAACAAATTTACTTGCCAGAGTGTCATTGAAATACAATGTAACCTTTATGAAAACATCCGTAATAAATTAATATAATGCGTTTAGAAAATGAATACTTCATTAATTATGATGTTAACTTATATGATATTTTTCGTTTGGATTGCGAAATCAAATACAATTTTTCATATAGTAGCTCGGCTAGTATTGTTGGAAGCTTGTGCGCTAGCCAACATTTATTTTATTTATTATTTATGAACTTTAGGACGCAATCCAAGTGTAAATAACGGGCATTCGCCCAAAACTGCTCAGAACCTTAATTAAAAATGAACATTCCAGAGTTTATGATTTGATTTACCTACAAATACAAGTCCAAAAACTAGTATCAACTGAAATTATGAATTATCACCTAATAAAACAAGACACTTTATAACACAATAAAAGAAAAAAATATTAAAATTTGAACATTCATTAATATTAATTTCCTGGAGAAGAAAAACTTTCTTCTTCATCTATTAAGATTTCTATCATAAAAAATTTACTAAATCATTCAAAAGCCTTAATGACATAAGAAAACAGAGTCTGAAAAATATAAATTAAAAAATGTCATAAACTCAATATGAACATAATCTTAAAAGTTTCATTCCAATTTAAAGGCTATCTTCCTGACTTTCAGCAATACTCTACGATAATATATCTCCAGAAACAATAACTCAAATGTAACGTAACTGAAAACTTTCTATACTTCTGTAGAAAAAAAATTTATAATTATCTTCCATCACTAATAAAATCAAAAGGATTATTCTCACTCAATATTATTAACTTTAAAAATAACAGGCTTAATTAATTCCATACTCTTATGGAAGTTTCAATCAATTTATAACACTTAAATTATTCCCTAAATTATATTTTAACCTTATTTTACGTACCTTAGCGGTTATTTGAAGAAACAATTATTCGTACATGATGAAGAAACACAATTAAACTTTTCAGGACATGGCACTACTAGAAAATTTAAACTTTAATAAAAATAAAACTAGCTCCTACATTAACTAATTATAAAACTTTTAAACCTGCCCAAAAAGGGCGAAAAATAGTGACTACATCTTTACTCTCGTAGTGCTCCTAGCAAAGTGTCCTCCGAAACGTAATCTGGTCTTTCGACTGGGGAATCCCCACTACTGTATTTAGAAACAGGTCTCCTATTGGGCGAATGGAATCAATTTGACCAATCGTCGCGTGGCTTCTACAGCCTTTGGACCAAATAGTAACTGCAAAATCGGTAGTTTGTTATAATTTCAATGCTTGCTGTTTTCCAACTTATCGCATTTTATGTCGCGACAAGAAGGCTAAGTTTTAGAGATAATTCCATAATCTACATTCCTCGACGACTCGGAGCCACAATTTTTAAATATCTATCATGGGAAACTCGAAGTCATGGCCGTTCATAATAGAGAGAGAAAATAATTTATTTCGCTAACTCACTTACAATAATGGCTCTAGTCTATTGCGTATTAAATTTACTATTATAACTTGGGAAAAGGCCTGAATTAAAGAGAGTGCCCGGCACACTCCCCTTCCTTCCGGTGTGAAACACGCAAAATTTCAATGTATTTATGTAGATATAATCCCAAAAAAAATCTAAATTTGGGAGAGGAATAGCACAAGGTTACCTTATATTTTCTCTCTCTATCATTAATGTAATTATTGTATGAATCAATAAAGAATGAAGAAAAAAAATTGAATCGCCATCAGAATAATCTTTAATTATTGTAAGCATAAAAAGACAGTTTTACAGTCTGTATGCAAAACAAGATTTGACACGTTCTTCTTCAATCTTCATCACACACACATTCTCTCTTACTCTCTCTTTCTCTCTCTCTCTCTCACAAACACACACTCACTCTCTCTAAGCACACAAATACTGTAGTCTTGACTTATTAGTAAACTGAAAAGCTCTTCGCAATCTATTATTAAGTTGAGAGTTTTCATTGTTTCTCTCTATTGCAGACAATTGAACAATAAGAAAAACTATTGGCAGAGAAATAAGAATGATCAAACGATCAAAACTCAATAATATTACCCTTATTTTCAAAAAAAAAGAACGTTCTTCATTTCATTTGCCTTGCAAAAGATTTGGAGTATCATACCTTGCAATAGATATTGAATCACCTACATGAGTAAATATTCATTGAATTATTGAAATAAAATCTAATCAACAGGTTGACAACTCACGTTCTATCGGCATTGATAAGGTTGAAAATATTCACGATCGAACACAGACACAACACAAACACTCGAAAACATACAGCTTATTAGTTATCACTCGAACACAGTTCAGCGTTATCACAGATGAATCATAATTATTGTTATTATTGTTCTCCTGACAGAAAAATTGAAACACGTCCGTGCACTGGCATCAACGCATCGCAACTAGCGCGGCGTGTGACGTGTCTTGTTTCGCAGTTTCAACTGCAGATAGCGCCAGCGTCTGATAACAAGTTGGGCGCTCTTGTCAGCTGATTTCAAGGTCAAATTCTCACACGTGAATAGTATTGATAGTCACTCCATTCTCTCACACCGCTGCAACTTACTCTACTACTACTTCTATCTTCGTTGAAAGTTCTTCTTCTTCTTCTTCTTCTTCTTCTTCTTCTTCTTCTTTTTTTTTCTTTATGTGTGTTGCATTCAATTTTTCCATTCCGAACTATTCTATTGAAATGTTTGATAATAAGGGGAATATTATTGAGTTTTGATCATTTTTATTTCTCTGCCAATATTCCTTTTCGTTGTTCAATTGTCTGTAATAGAGAGAAACAATGCTTCTTTTTCTTGTAGTTCTTCTTCTAATTGGAATTTACTCCTCTCTGTTCCTTCTCTATTCTTCTCTATGATTCTTATTCAAACCAATTCCACAACTTCATTTTTCATTCTCCCTCTTCCTGTGGATCATCATGAGCTGTTATCATATCCTCATTCTTCATCTCCTTCTTCTCCTTCTCCTTCATCCTTTTCAAATTCTCTTCCTCCTCCTCCTTCCTCATCTTTTTCATTTCCTTCTCCCATTTTTGGTAGAGAGTTAGTGGGGAGGATATTTTTAATATTCTTCCCAAAGAATGGACATTGATATGTCCAAAGCTCCGCCAATTTATGTAGATGCATAACAATATGATTATTATCTATAGTTATTATATTACAAATTGCTTTTTCATATCATATACAGTTCAATAGTTATTTTCTTAGTCTATATTATGCAAATTCATCTATAACTTTGCTGTATTGTAAGCTATTGTATATAAGTGTATAAGCCAGTATATATTGTAATCTACATAAATAAAGTACTCAATCAATCAATCAATCAATCTCTCACACACTCTCTCCCTCTACACCGACTCTATCGGTGGTATCAGCACTATGGCAATGTTATTATCATCATCAATTATTCACGACATGTAAATTCGGCGCGGCCTATCCTGGCCTTGCCTGAGGTCGCCAGTCAATATGAGTATGACCCACTTCACTGACTACAACAATATTGGTTGCGCCATTACTCAACAAAAACATAGTGAAGCGCAAATTGCTGGACTGTGGCACGTGACAATCAACTTAGTTGTGGTATGAGAGAACTATTTCCATGTTATTGAATGAATTTTTCGTGTGACAGTCAACTTAAGATGACTGATAGTATGCAGATAGTCGGTTTAAACCGTTAATTTTATGTGTAAAATTAAAAAATGGCTGGAATTGAACACTCTGAGTTTGAATGTTCAAAAAACTAAATATGTCTCATTCTCAGCAAATGCAGCAAGAAAGCCTAGTATTCATTTGAAAATTAAACTTCACTCTGAGTGCACAGACAAGAATCTCTGCGTTTGTCCAAGTATTGAAAATGTAAGTAACCTAAAATATCTAGGGATAATTATTGACGAATACCTGAAATGGCATTTTCATTTAGCTTATTTATGTAAAAAAACTCAAATATATTTCTTTCAAATTCTATAAAATTAACAAAATACTCAAACTTCAGGATTTAAAAACAGTATATTTTGCTTTGGTGCAATCCATACTAGAATATGGGATAACAATCTGGGGTGGGGCTTTCGGTAGTCATTTAAATAACCTATTCATCACTCAAAAGTGTATTATTAAAACAATATTGAATAAACCTCGATTGCATCCAACTAATCTGCTATTTAAAGAATTTAATGTGATGACTGTAAGGCAATTGTACTTGAAAAAATTAGCAAAATATATTATAAAGTATAAAAACAAATTTTTATTAAATTATATAGTTCAATATGATTTTAGACCAAAAACAACCTATAAATATAAAATTTATAAAACAAAACTAACAGTAGTTAGAAGACAGCTCATTTATATAAGTACAAGATTCATAAATGATTTGCCTTTTGATCTGGAAGCAAAGATTAATTACAAAATACTAAAAAATTGGATAAGAGAAAACTATTTCTTTTCAATTGAAAGCATTATCTAATTTTTTAAAAACATATTTTTAATCGTGGATTATTTTTTTCTCTATTATTGTATAAAACTAGGAAACAACCAATGTAACTAGCTGATTGCAACTCTCACCAGCGGGCAAGGCTTGATTCCTTTTGCTGGTGATGCCGGATTACCATTGAGAAGTATCTAATTATGACTTTGGTATTATTTATGCTTATTTTTATTTTAATTATTTTATACTTTTGATTATAAAATTAAGTATTTTCTTTTATTATGTTTTGAATATGTATTTATTGTATGGCAAATAAATGATTTGATTTGATTTGAAACCACTACCTCCGTAAACAAAGCCGTAGTGAATTCGTGCTGACGTCACACGAATGCACTACGGCCTTGTTTACGGAGGTAGTGTTTAAACCTTAGACCAGTTATAGAATAGACACGGCCCTTGTATATTCATACTGAAAGTCGATGAAGCCAACATCTACTGCCTAATCCACCCATCTTGACGTCACAACAGTGAGGTCACGTATCGTATAGAAATTATAGAAAACTTTTTTGAGTTTGTTGTGTGTTTGTGGAGTTTAACTTACATTGTTGTTAAACAATGCATTGTTGTTAAACATAGCTTGTTTTCCATAGCAGATTGTTATTTATTTATGTGATTATTATTTATGAAAATGGTAATCTTAATCAGCTGTCGTTTTCTGTAGTGTGAAGTTTTTAGCTCAAAAGTTTCTAGTTTCATTCAAAATTTTTAAATAATTAATAAGTTACTGTTCTAGATTTTTTTGATATTTTAGACTAAATATGATTTTGATTCAAAATTTGCTCGTTTATCTGAGTATTGAAGAGCGTAAATTGTATTTTGAAAAGTGAAAGTGACATAACCAACATTTTGATTTGGACAGTATAGTATAAATTGGAAATGGGACAGTTTTGGGCATGAGCCTGTTGTGCCTTTCCTCATGTTAAGTACTTGTACACAATGTGATAAATAAATAAATAAATAAATAAATAAATAATCTCCTGCGCAGCATATAATTGCACTGAAATTTTTAGGAAAAAAGTGGAACATTTTTTCATGTGTAAGTTGAAATTTATATACATGAATATTGTAAGTTGTAACTGTAATATTATCCTTAGTTATGATGTAAGTGAACTCATTGCAGCATGACAATAAATTAGTTTTGTAGGCTACCGTACCTTATTATTTTCAAAACACATTATAACTTTGAAGCCGATATCACATAACACATTATAACTTAACCGATATCGTTTTTGCCCGTAGCTAGAAATAACCTAAACACACCATGAATCTGAAATAGACACAATCTGAAAGTTTTCCATACGATGCGTTAAGATGGGTGGATTTGGCGGTAGATGTTGGTTTCAGAGGCTAGACTTTCCAGCGTGTCTATTCTATAGCTGGTCTAAGGTTTAAACGTACGAAAAATGTCAGCTGTTCGTTTAAACCCCATATGAATATAATTATGATAAATGCAATCATATCTACAAACGTGGTTATGCTTTGAACGGAGATGGTGCATATATGACTCTCAAAGCTCCTTCATGTTGTGTCTTCTAATCGGGCGTTTTTAGTTGTATGTGAGATTAGACCAGTTATAGAACTATAGTTAATTTATAAATTCGTTCAATTAAGGAATGTCCTTCCTATCTATCAATTAAGAATGGTATTCTTGGCACTGATACAGTCAATTATCTGCTATGGTATTGTATCCTGGGGAAGTTGTGGGAGTTCAATTTTGCAACCTCTCATAATTCTTTATAAAAGAATAATAAAAATATGTTCAAAGAGACCCATAAGATATCCAACCGAAGTATTGTATAGAGAATTTGGCGTTTTTAGTGTTGATACCCTATTTGAAATAAATCTTTTGAAGTTTGTGTATTTTAGACGTTCAGAGTTTCCAGTTATGGATGAACATGTATATTCCACTCGTCGAAATCTTGCTAATAAATTAAAAGAACCCTTCACAAGAAGTAGAGTGGCCTCCTTACATGCTTTTGCTAAGGGACCACGACTTTTCAATAAACTGCAATCAGATATATCAGATGCACCCAGTTACAATTTGTTTAAGAATAGACTTAATCGCTTCTATGAAGAAAAACGTTTAATAGAGGTGTAATATTATTTACATTTTTTTGCTGTCTTCATTCAAATGTAATTTATTATAAGATTCATAATCCCATCTTGTGAAAAGCACACTGATTATTGTATAAAATTTACTTTATTGTTTGATACCTCAAAATTGTTATTGTATTATAATTAAGTTGACTCAACTAGAGAGCGAGACATCCCTCAACACAGATTTAGCCTAAAGAGGGATGCACTGTGGTTTTTTCTGTTACATGCTTAATATTATTATCTATGTTCAATTATTATGCTTAAGGTATGTATTTGTATTACCAATTGTAATGCTCAACCATTATGTTTAATGTATGTATTTGTATTACCAATTATTGTAAAAATGCAGTGAAATAAACGAATTATTATAAATATTTTATTATAAGTATGTGAGCTATAGTTTACTTTGACGTCTGATCAACAGAAAGCGGAGTTATGACTTCGTAAGTGAGTTAACTGACTGCTTCAAACATTATGTGATGAATCTGCAACCGGGCATTAGTTTTGTTAGGATAAAATGATCTTCAAGTTAAGGAATCAGCTCGGAAATTGAAATTGTCGCCTGACTGTCAAATATTGACATTGTAATTAGTTCTTCATTTTATCTATATTTCAAATTGTATATTATGAATACTCGAATTATATTTCACGTTTCATATATTATGTCAACTCAAATGAATAAATCTTTATTCTATTCTTAGTTGTGTTATAAGAGAATGAATGGTCTTCAACTTAGTGAATGAGTTTTAACAATGAAAATGTTTGCCATTCAAATTTGAGTTAGTGAATGAATTTAACAATGAATTTTTATCATTTCTGCTGATTTTGAGATATTAATTGATTGAATATTCGAGTTCAAGAGATATTTTTTAAATTTGATAGCTTCAGCTTTAATTGGGTTCTGATTCAAATAGAATAGATTAGAATAGAAAAACTGTTAATTGAGACAAAACATGCTACATCAAGCAAACCGCGAAATAACAAGTTGGGTTGAATTTTACGTTGAATCAATTAATTTGATTCGTAAAATGATGACTTACAATTGACCGAACGTAGTGAGGTCTATGTTTTAACTCGGATTTTCTTTTGTCTGTCTGTATGTAACGCGATTACGGCCAAACGCGTTGATAGAATTCTATGAGATTTGGCAGGAATATTCCTTTTTCAACTGCGCGTCGATGTATACTCAAGGTTTTTTAAAATTTTGCAATTTAAGGATAATATGAAAAGGAAAGGATTTCTTCCATACTCTGATATCACTATATTATATCATCTACTCTAAAGATAGGATTAATCAGACTATAGAGTTATTTATAATAAATCAGCTGACGAGTGAATTACACAGATGTTCTGGAGAGGCCGTGTCTATTTCTATGAGGTGAATAGTTTCAAAGACCTTAAAGAGTTATGCATCTTTAAGGTCTTTGGTTTCAATATTTTGTTTTGCAGTCATGGTATTATTATGCGTGCCCATCAGTATCAATATTCTCACATTTGAAAAAACTAATTTGATAGGTGATTGAAAAGAATCAAATGAACTAAATAATGCTGAAGAAATTATAATATGTTTGATTGTAAAAAATTAATTCTCATCATATGGATATATTATCACGGAACTGGATGAATTATATGTTATGGAATACAAATTCAAACGTGAACTGAGTTTGTTAACATTTCAAACAGGTGACATCAGATACTTGTGGATGAGAAAACTGCGTGAGGTCCACTTTTCACAGAACTACTAGTATTATATTACATTGGAGTTCTTTATTTATCTATGTTATAATAGATAGGGACTTAAGTAAACATTAAGTCAATTAAAGAGTTTTCAAAAAGACAACGTTATCAATCAATCAATTTACACTCATGCAATCAATCTCTCACAGATTTCTCAATGAGAGGAACTTTTCAACGCCTACTAATCTCATAGTTTTCAGCAAGGATGCAACCGGAGACGTATAATGCAATGTTATCTTTTCTATACGCAACAACTCTTTTCAGAAGAATCGAGGTTCCTCCTAAATGTTTCTTCTCGGGAGGCCAAATTGAGAGGAGAGACCATAATTTCCGGTAATTGGCGTGGGTAACGAAGCGCATGGGAATTTAAGCGTCGATAAGGGAATTTAAGCGTCGATAAGGGAATTTAAGCGTCGATAAGGGAATTTAAGCGTCGATAAGGGAATTTAAGCGTCGATAAGGGAATTTAAGCGTCGATAAGGGAATTTAAGCGTCGATAAGGGAATTTAAGCGTCGATAAGAGAATTATTATTGTCTTCTCGTGTGTTTTTTTCAATCTGGAAAAACAATTTCCAAAGAAGGAAAGCAATAATAGTGGTTTTGAAGGTAAGATGGCTGAAATGAGGGTCATGGTCAACCACTGTTGATCTCTACAGACCTATAGGTCTACATCTATATATAGGAATCATAGAGATCTATGTGATGTTATATCTATACTATAAAAAAAGGAAAGAACTGGCTTATACATGTACTGGATACGAGAATTATGTACGACGCATCATCACGTCTGAACTACTGGACTGATTAACTTGAAATTTTGCATACATATTCTTAATTGACCGAGCGAAGTGAGGTCTAAGATTCAAGTCGACGGTTTGACATTTCTCTTAATGTTTAAATGTTAAAATGTTTAAATGTTTGAATGCTCAAATGTTTGAATGTTTAAATGTTTGAATGTTTAAATGTTTAAATGTTTAAATGTTTAAATGTTTAAATGTTTAAATGTTTAAATGTTTAAATGTTTAAATGTTTAAATGTTTAAATGTTTAAATGTTTAAATGTTTAATGTTTAAATGTTAAAATGTTTAAATGTTTAAATGTTTAAATGTTTAAATGTTTAAATGTTTAAATGTTTAAATGTTTAAATGTTTAATGTTTAAATGTTTAAATGTTTAAATGTTTAAATGTTTAAATGTTTAAATGTTTAAATGTTTGAATGTTTAAATGTTATATGTTTAAATGTTTAAATGTTTATATGTTTATATACTTATATGTTTTTATGTTGCGCATTCACGGCGAAACGCGGTAATAGATTTTCATGAAATTTGACAGGTATGTTCCTTTTCTAATTGCGCGTCGACGTATAAACAAGGTTTTTGGAAATTTTGCATTTCAAGGATAATATAAAAGGAAAAAGGAGCCTCCTTCATACGCCAATATTACCGTAAAAATCAGACTATAGAATTATTCATCATATATCAGCTGTCTAGTGGACTATAATACTACCCGTTCAAAAACATCTTGAAAATGTATCTTTCCATTAACGTTAGTAGACAGTTGACTATAATACTACCCGTTCAAAAACATCGAACATCTTGAAAATTGTATCTTTCCATCAACGTTGTAGACAGTTGCAGCCAAACCTGATAACAGCGCTCACAATCACATTCCGGGACGACACGTCACGGTACGATAGAACAAAAAGCTCTATGTTTATTCAGGATTTCTTCTAGACATTTTAAATTGATGAATTATTTATTCATTTTTGAGAAAACATAACAACAGGTCAATGTAACTTACTGAGCGCGAGGTCTACTGTTCAGAGAACTACTAGTAGTGAAAGATGCGGAATCTCAAGCTATCTTTTCTCCATGGTACAACTTTGAAATAATGTAAATGTCATGTTATGTGGTGAGGTATGATGATATGAGATAATTTTTCGGTAAAAATCAGACTATAGAATTATTCATCATAAATCAGCTGTCTAGTGGACTATAATACTACCCGTTCAAAAACATCGAACATCTTGAAAATTGTATCTTTCCATCAACGTTGTAGACAGTTGCAGCCAGACCTGATAACAGCGCTCACACTCACATTCCGGGACGACACGTCACGGTACGATATAGGACAGAAAGCTCTATGTTTATTTCGGATTTTTTCTAGACATTTTTAATTGATAAATTATTTATTAATTTTTGAGAAAACTTAACAACAGGTTTATGTAACTCACTGAGCGAGAGGTCTACTGTTCACAGAACTACTAGTTAACGGAGGATGGTTATAGGCCTATTTTCAATTCTTCAAGATTTCATTACGTCAAATTTTCGGTTTGTCATGCTTCCAGTTGTTGTGTGGATCTAACTGAGCATTTCTTTTAAAAGGGAAATTAGAAGATATGTATGATTGGAGATCCTATACGAATAAAAATAACTGATTTTTTGTCGCATCAAGATGTTGGTCCGCCATCTTGGAACCACCATTTTGAATCCAACTTCATTTTTCAAATTGGATACATGATTTCGATATAGAATTTCAAGAGAAAATGAATGGTGAGAGCCGCACATCGATATCTCATACTGTTCAAGAGTTATTCTCATTCAAATATACTGATAAATCATCCATATATCTATCATCTATACTACTAGTAGTTCTGTGAACAGTAGACCTCGCGCAGTTATAAACCACAGCCTCCTCTTATAGTGTCCATCGGAGTAAATCCTGTCTGTATGTCGTGTCGGCGAGATATTGGTATGAAAACGGCTAATGACTGTTGGGGTTGGTATATCAAAAATGCTAACATCAAAAGCTAATCTCCTTCAAGGCATACTGGCAACAGGTCAGCCCGAGTTGAAAGCAGAGAAAGGTCGAGAGAAAATACTATGCTACTTTCAGTTATTAATTGCATGCGTCATTGCATGCAATTAATAGTCTTGCATGCAATCAATAGTCCACACAACAGCTGATTTTTTACTAAGTTACAAATGTTACTTTCAGTTATTAATTCATAGCCACCTATATATAATCAGCTATGATTAATTGCATGCGTCATTGCTTGCAATTAATAATCCACTCGACAGCTGACTTATGATGAATATTTCTATAGTATGATTTTTGCGGTAATATTGGCGTTCGAAGAGAACTTTTCCTTTTCCTTTTTTATTATCCTTAAAATGCAAAATTCAAAAAACCTCATAAGTCTACGCGAAATTCAAAAAGTAACATACCTGTCAAATTTCATGGAAATATATTGCCACGCTTCGCCGTAAATGCGGAACATGAATAATATAAACATATAAACATGAAGAGAAATGCAAAACCGTCGACTTGAATCTTGGACCTCACTTCGCTCGTTCAATCATATACCTTGTATATTAATTAATTAATTCAGAACCATACTAGAGTGAGATACTTGTCAGCATAGCTTGAATAAGAAACATTAATGCTATTTAGATTTAAATGCTATAAAATCTATTTAGATTTTCAGATTGTGATTTGGCGTAGAAATTGAAATGGACATAACCTATGTATAATATTTGGACAAATTAAAACTAAATTAGGAATTTGAAGAAGTTCTGGGCAATAGCCTGTTTCATCTTTTCCGATCTTTGTATTGTTTGTGCTAACCTGATAAATAAATAGATGAATAAATAATTCAATTCTTCTGACGGTTTAAAATGAATCTATAGCCTCACCTCACAAACTACAGTATACCACACGTGCATTGACCGCGTTTGTAATGATTGATAACCCAACTGCTGGAGAATGCATGGTCATAGTTTGTGTTCCACTTACAAGGATGACACTAGAGGAATTCTTGAACAGGTGGTTAAGGTTACCTACAATCTGTTTCACTCCACTCTGTCTGAATTGTTTGAATGGTGAACATTGTTGTTTATGAGGATTTCTGACAGCATAGTATCTCTATACCAGCATTCGAAAAACAATAACCTTGTCCTGGACATGTGATAGCCTTGTTTATCGAATATAGGCACATAGTGACCCACATTACAATCGTATATGACCAGCACAACTTTTTAATATTGGGCATGCGAAATATTTACTTTAATACTTCAATTTGAAGTATGGGAACAAAAGATACCACTATTTTTCTATGTGCCAATTGGAACAAAATGGGAACAAAATTATACCACTCTTCTTCTATGTGCCGGTTGCACAAAAGCCGGTCGAATTTTAATCGTGATTAGTTCCACGAGATTCAATCAAAAAGCCGTCTTGGGCTTGTTAATAATGGGCATGGGTATTTACTACCAAATGACTTCAATTTTATATCAATGGGAGCAAAAATGATACCACTATTTTTCTATGTGCCGGTTGCACAAAAGCCGGTTAAATTTTAATCGTGATTAATTCCAAGAGATTCAATCAAAAAGCCGTCTTGGGCTCGTTAATAATGGCATGGGTATTTACTACCAAATGACTTCAATTTTATTCAATGGAGCAAAAATGATACCACTATTTTTCAATGTTTCGGTTGCAAAAAAGCCGGTTAAATTTTAATCATGATTTATTCCACGAGATTTAATCAAAAAGCCGTCTTGGGCTTGTTAATAATGGGCATGGGTATTTACTACCAAATGACTTCAATTTTATTCAATGGGAGCAAAAATTATATCACTATTTTTCTATGTGCCGGTTGCACAAAAGCCGGTTGAATTTTAATCGTGATTACTACCACGAGATCCAATCAAAAGAGCCGTCTTGGGCTTGTTAATAATGGGCATGGGTATTTACTACCAAATGACTTCAATTTTATATCAATGGGAGCAAAAATGATACCACTATTTTTCAATGTTTCGGTTGCAAAAAAGCCGGTTAAATTTTAATCATGATTTATTCCACGAGATTTAATCAAAAAGCCGTCTTGGGCTTGTTAATAATGGCATGGGTATTTACTACCAAATGACTTCAATTTTATATCAATGGGAGCAAAAATTATATCACTATTTTTCTATGTGCCGGTTGCACAAAAGCCGGTTGAATTTTAAACGTGATTACTTCCACGTGATCCAATCAAAAAGCCGTCTTGGGCTTGTTAATAATGGGCATGGGTATTTACTACCAAATGACTTCAATTTTATTCAATGGAGCAAAAATGATACCACTATTTTTCAATGTTTCGGTTGCAAAAAAGCCGGTTAAATTTTAATCATGATTTATTCCACGAGATTTAATCAAAAAGCCGTCTTGGGCTTGTTAATAATGGGCATGGGTATTTACTACCAAATGACTTCAATTTTATATCAATGGGAGCAAAAATTATATCACTATTTTTCTATGTGCCGGTTGCACAAAAGCCGGTTGAATTTTAATCGTGATTACTACCACGAGATCCAATCAAAAGAGCCGTCTTGGGCTTGTTAATAATGGGCATGGGTATTTACTACCAAATGACTTCAATTTTATATCAATGGGAGCAAAAATGATACCACTATTTTTCAATGTTTCGGTTGCAAAAAAGCCGGTTAAATTTTAATCATGATTTATTCCACGAGATTTAATCAAAAAGCCGTCTTGGGCTTGTTAATAATGGGCATGGGTATTTACTACCAAATGACTTCAATTTTATATCAATGGGAGCAAAAATTATATCACTATTTTTCTATGTGCCGGTTGCACAAAAGCCGGTTGAATTTTAAACGTGATTACTTCCACGTGATCCAATCAAAAGAGCCGTCTTGGGCTTGTTAATAATGGGCATGGGTATTTACTACCAAATGACTTAAATTTTATATCAATGGGAGCAAAAATGATACCACTATTTTTCTATGTGCCGATTGCACAAATGCCGGTTTAATTTTAAACGTGATTACTTCCACGAGATCCAATCAAAAGAGCCGTCTTGGGCTCGTTAATAATGGGCATGGGTATTTACTACCAAATGACTTCAATTTTATATCAATGGGAGCAAAAATGATACCACTATTTTTCAATGTGCCAGTTGCACAAAAGCCGGTTAAATTTTGATCGTGATTTATTCCACGAGAACCAATCAGAAAAGCCGTCTTAAGATAAGATAATATTTTTATTCAAAACAGTACTTCACAATATATAGTTGAATAACGTCAGGTCTTAATAAGTAACAATAATAAGTCTTAATACGTTAACAATAAAAAGGCACACATGGTTTACACTATACAGTTATGAAGACTAGCGTACTTACAAACTACGCTACTTTCTACTTTTGGCTTTTGAAACAAGGAATTTATAGACTTTATCAGGTAAAGTCTTAATAGACTTTAAATAGGTTCTCTCAAAAAGGAAAAGGCCTTCTCTTATTGGCTCTCGTGAAATTAATCACGGTTAAAATTTAACCAACATTAGTGCTATCCAGCCTAAGTAGAGTATGTTTGAAGTACCGTTAGACTCGGTTTTAGTTGTAAGGTGAGGTTCACGATGGCAGTGGACAAAAAAATAGGAAACAGCGTAGCCGATTCTCTGCCTTGTCACTGCCATCTATCGAAGATAGCTGATACCGGAACATTCGATGTAGTATTAGCTGTTCATTCTTGTTTGAAATAATCAGTCATACATGATATTCATGAAAATATTTTTTCCATGATTTAATAATGAGTGTTCATACCTGATCGATTCTTTTTTCTTTATTGATTCATACAATAAGTACATTATGAAAATGATAGGAGAATAAAAAATAAGATACCCTTGTGCTATTCCTCTCCCAATTTTAGATGAGAATACTATTTTGTTAAGCAGATTGGATATTTTGCTAATTAATTATTTATATTCCCACATTATTGAAAAAAACAGTCTGGCAACGTCACAGAACTAGAAAAGGATAGCATTAATCACGATTAAAATTCAACGGCAAATAGATTTCAATCTCTAATTGATCAACTTTCGGGATGCAATCCACTTTGTTTAACCTCAACCACGGAGTACGGAACGATATTCCAAATTATTATAGGAATCGCCCAAAACCTCTTCAATTAGATTCGATATTTAGAGTTTGACTACTATGCTATCTACCGGTGAACAATGACACTACATGCACCGACGCAACTACTATAGGCCTACTTCAGCTCTTCGACCAATCACTGGCGACTATCTCTGTTGTGACCACTCCTCTTGAATGTCATTGGTCGACACCTCAAGCAACATCGCCATTTTGTGGAGCAACAAACTTCCAACCACTGGTGACAGTGTACATTCTCAGAAACGGAAGTGATTGTTCAATATTGTCCATTCATGATGAGAATAAATTAATGAAGAAATATGTGAAATCAATGCCCATATTGCAGTGTGTGATAATATAACCTTATCTTTTGGACAACATTAATATTTTATCAAAACTTTTGGAGAGAAATAGTACAGGCTCAGCCTAGTTTTTCCTCCAATGTCATAATTGTATTATGATTATAGTATTTTATACAATCAATTAATAAATAAATGAATAAATATTCATTTGTAGAAGTGGATGATTTATACAAATGAGTGAATTATTTGTCAAAAAGAATTAATTATTTGTGGAAATGAATGAATTATTGTTCAAATGAAGGAAGACTTCTACCATTCACAAAGTGTTGTGATGATTCATCAATTAATTAATAAATGAGAAATAATGAATGTAGTGGATGTAGTGCACTGATGAGCGAATAATCAACGTCGAGTGAATTAACAATAATAATGCATTGAATTGTTGAATGACAATGAAAATCAAGTCCCATGGCCTCAGGCCATCAACAAGGTCAAATGAATTCAGCAACTAATCCTAAAGAGAATGCAATAGATATTCAGGTTTTCTCATACTTAAAGCACCGGAAAACGTGGTGGAAATGCAGCGAACGAGTTTCGAATTTTCCTCCATTATCTGGTATTGTAACCCAATTTATTCGGCCGACAATTGAACCGCGGCTGACCGTGAATAATCTGGGATTCAAATGGAGTTTCGGCCTTGCTCATATTATTTGTCATTATGTAATGCAGACATCCTTGGAACGAATTTTTTATCGTTCACAGGATACTGTAGTTTGTACAGGCTTATAATGACCAGTGCTCATGCATGATCTCAATGAAGAGAAATTTTTCTGTGTTATATTTTTCTAAAAGGTACTCGTGAGTTTGTTGCGAGTAGATGGAATAGAGTATAATATACCAGCTATTTGCATTCTTGAATGTCTTATGTATGTGAAAATTAATTTAGCAAGTATTTCTGTATATATCAACGTTCACAACCATTACACTAGAAATTCTGAATCGCTTAGAGTGAACCAGTGCAATTATGCAAATACATTGAACTGTTTTAAGGAGTTCAGTATAAGAGCTTATAATTAGCTTCCTGCACATTTGAAGGAGCTAGAAGTTGGTAATTTTAAAAGAGCCATAAAAAAAATGTAAATAGAAATATGTCCATATAGAAAAGAGGAGTTTCTAATTTGAGGGTATTTTGTTTGATGTTTGTATGCTTGTGTTTGTATTTTTATTTCTGTGAATGTAAATACTTTTATTTACCATGTTTAATCTATGACATATAAATGTTTATTTGTATAAATGTTTTCTGCAATAAAGAAATCTTGAATCTATTCCCACAGGAGACGATGTGCTGTATTTGATAAATTCAAAGACATTTCGAAAAAAAATCTTAAATATCGGAAGTCGTCTTTTCAAAAACACATTATCTGATCGGTTCTCGTGAAATTAATCTTTGCTAAAATTTAACCGGCTTTTGTGCAACCGAGCAAATATCGAGCAGAGTCTTCTAATCTCGTACTGAATCTGAAAATTTGGATTACATCATTTCTTACTCAATGGATGAAATTACACAGAGTTGATCCCAGCTTGATTGACCGAGCGAAGTGAGGTATGATATTCAAGTCGACGGTTTTGGATTTCTCCCTATTTATGTTTATAAGTTTATATTTATGTTCCGCATTTACGGCTAAACGCAGCAATAGATTTTCATGAAATTTGACAGGTATGTTCCTTTTTTAATTTCGCGTCGACGTATATACGAGGTTTTTGGAAATTTTGCATTTCAATGATAATATAAAAGGAAAAGTAGCCTCCTTCATATGTCAATATTAGAGTGAAAATCAGAATATAGAATTATTCATCATAAATCAACTGTCGAGTGGATTATAAATTATCTCTTTCTTGTATAGGGCTACTTGTAATATAAATATAAATAAAATGAAAATCTCAGTACCCTTTTTTTAAAATATTTTATCACAACATGTTTCGGTCATTTATCATTCGGTCTGAGGGTACTGAGATTTTTATTTTATTTATATTGGATTATAAATTGCATGCAATGACGCATGCAATTCAATATCTGAATGTAACTTATTGAAAACACAGCTGTTGTGTGGACTACTAGTAGTTATGTGAACAGTAGACCTCACGCAGTATTCTCATGCACAAGTACCTGATTGAAACTATAGACCTTATGGAAATACAGCAATAGACTGGCTTCTCCACACATCTGTGTAATAACTTGTCAGCTGATTTATGATGAATAATTCTATAGTCTGATTTTTACTCTAATATTGGCGGATGAAGGAGGCTCCTTTTCCCTTTTATATTATCCTTGAAATGCAAAATTTTCAAAAACCTTGTATATACGTCGACGCGCAATTAAAAAAGGAGCATACATGTCAAATTTCATGAAAATCTATTACCGCGTTTCGCCGTAAATGCGCAACATATAAACATTTAAGCATTCAAACATTTAAACATAGAAATGCCAAATTCAAACAAGAGAAATGCCAAACCGTCGACTTGAATCTTAGACCTCACTTCGCTCGGTCAATTAATAGCATGCAATTGATAACTTGAAGTAGCATAGTTTTTTCTCCCGACTTTTCTCTGCTTTCAACTCAGTAAGCTTTTGATGATAGCAGCATAGCTGTCTATACACCGATATCTCGCCGACAGGACAGGACAGAATTGACTCTTATGGACAGTATTATTGGAGGAGACTGTGGTCTTATAACTGCTCGAGGTCTACTGTTCACAGAACTACTAGTAAATGAGAAATGAGATTTATATCAGCAGATGGAGACAGCTTCTAAAAACATTACTTGATACTGAATATCTCTACATAATTATGTTTCAACCACTATAATTATTGTCTTCTTCATATAATTATCACTATCAGTTCTACCAGAATATTATTTACTTATAAATAATAATTATCACCTTCACCATCATCATTCCAGTTTCTTACCGGAATACAGAGCAGACCAGTTTTGGAATTGCCCAAGATCTGCAACATTGTTGTATTAACTTTCCTTTATATTCTCACATATATGACCACTTTCTTCCACTTCCTTTATCTCTACAACTTCCCGTCTGCATCTCGTCAAATTGCTCTCGCTCTAATGATAACGACCAGGGATTGTCTCTCTTCCTTTATCACTCACACTCTCTCTCACTCCTCATCATTTCTCTTTCTTATTCCAAGATCGGCGTTTTAAACGTTTCTATATTTCACAGTCATAAGAAATCTCTGGGAGGTGTGCCTGGGTTTAATAGTTGATAGATGTTACTTTCTATTTTGTAGATAAACGCAGAGAGATATGTGACAGTTCAGTTTTATGAGATTGTTTCCAATGAATAGAGATTCAAAAATTTGATAATGTACCGTATCTGAGTTAACTTCAGGTTTCCATTGTGTAATTCATTGCACATTTGTAGACAAAGAATTCCAAAAAATCTATACTTCGATTCTACATTGAGTTTCCTCTTTAAGATTAATTGAGGGAATTGGAAATGTATTTGAGTTATGTTGATTCCTCATTTTAGTGACGATGTTCAACTGCATGATATTCTTGTTTTGCTGTGTTGAATAAATTAAATATTCTATCCTATTCATCAATTAATTTATTCATTCATTTATTTACAGACTAGCAGGTGATTGAAAACTTGACAAGATGAAATCTTGAAGAATTGAAAATAGTCCTATAACGATCCTCGGTAGATAAAGAATCTACTGTATATGCAAAAATTAATGTAAATCCGTTCAGTACCTAGTTCAGATGTGATGATTCGTCATTCGTGAATTCCCAATCCCGTACGTGTATGAGCCGATTCTTTCCTTTATTATACTAGTAGTTCTGTGAACAGTAGACCTCGCGCTCAGTAAGTTACATTGACCTGTTGTTATGTTTTCTCAAAAATTAATAAATTTATCAATTTAAAATGTCTAGAAAAAATCCTGAATAAGCGTAGAGCTTTTTTTCTATCGTAACGTGACGTGTCATCCCGGAATGTGAGTGTGAGCGCTGTTATCAGGTCTGGCTGCAACTCTCTACAACGTTGATGGAAAGATTCATTTTCAAGATGTTCGATGTTTTTGAACGGGTAGTATTATAGTCCACTAGACAGC
>NC_052508.1:70204226-70214226 GCF_014356525.2 Nilaparvata lugens | reverse complement strand
AACTCTAAACGACTAAACAGTACTGTAGCACATGCATATCTAGAATGTACTCCCATCTACAGATTCCTCTGAGTAATATTCAATTTAAAGAAGTAGACTTTTACTATTATCTCAAGCCGATAATCCACGTATTTCTTTCCCAAAAAGGTGTGTGACGCTGGTAGTCTCTCATATTGTGCCGTTCATACACTCTCACCCGGCCAAAACAGTAAAAATCTACAATAATCGATAGTAATCGACTTGAGATAACAGTAAAAGTTGCGACATAAACGCCCTATACCATGGGATATCTACTCAAGCTATTGTTTCTGTATGGTATAAGTATATAATTGAATTATTCGGAAATATAATTAGAACAACACTCCAAACGACTAAACAGTACTGTAACACATGCATATCTAGAATCTAGTACCCATCTACAGATTCCTCAGTGAGTAATATTCAATTTAATGAAATAGGCTGAGTCAATACTCAATGTAGTACCATATTTCGCAAACAAAGTCCAGTAGCTTACTGTACTTTTTGTGAGTAGTATCTTGTTCACTTGTAACTTGTCGCTCTGTATTTTTGTAAATATTTTGTATGGATCTTGAGTGAATAAATTGAATAATAACTTAATACTTAATTGAATAATAATTTAATACTAAATGGACAATCTTGTCTTGAATCAAACAGTCTTGAATCTGTGATGATAGTCTTCAGATGAAAGGCCTGATTCTTTAGACTCAAATAAACAGATTAAACTAGTCACTGCAGAAAAATAGGAAACACTCGAAGTAAACAAATGACAAAATAATATTAAAATGAACCTAAATCTGTGATGATACTCTTCAGATGGAAGGCCTGATTCTTTTGACCTCAACTAAACAGATTGGACTAGTCACTGCAGAAAAATAGGAAACACTCGAAGTAAACAAATGACAAAATTATATTAAAATGAACCTAAACAAGGAGACAACAAGGTGAACTTACGAGACTTACGACTATCAGATCTGATATGAGAAGTTTGATGTGAACAGTAGATCCTTACCTGAAACATAAAAAATTATTAATCAATCAATTAAATGAGTTAAATTTTTTTATTATGTTTTTTACAAATATGAAGCTCTACTGATTACTAATATGATAATACTGATCACGTTTATTGAATTATAGAGTATAGTACCTACTATTCAAAGAAATATTTTTGAACTACTCATGTGAAGGAGAATTCATTTTGACCCTCGAGAAGGAAAATGTTGAAACTAAGTTTGCATGAAAAATGCAAATCTCTCAAATTTGTTTGATATTTGGGCTAAGGATAGAGGTTGGCCCAACAAGTGTCGTGCTATAATATGAGACGTTTCGCTACAATACAGGGTGAGTTATTCACTCAAACATAGAATCTTCCCTCCACTCTCAGATCAGAGAAATCACTCATCTTCAAATGCTTATAACTCAAGAAAAGGAGTGAATTTGGCCAATGTGAAGACATATTATTGTTCCTCTCATCAAATACTATCATTCCTGAAAGTTTAAGTGATTTCATGTGACTTTTAGTCGTGTTTTATTTAAAAATATCAGTAGAGTACTAGTAATTATCGGTGATTGTACTTATGAAAAATAAAATATACGCTAAAGTGCTTTGATAAGCTCAACAATTTACAAAAAAATCTTAATGAAAACAAGTTAAAATAGTTATTTGTGCAACTAGTGCGCAAAGTGTCAGTTTGCTGCACCGAAAGAAACGTTTACGCCCGAGCCGTAGTCGAGGGCGGAATGGTTTCTTGAGTGCAGCAGAGGAACTTTGCGCACGTATTTCACATTAAGTTTTTCCTACAGTTACCATTGAATATGAAAAGTGGGTAATTATGGGTAAAATTGCCTGAAATCCATCAAATGTTTTTCTGTGTAATTTTATTATTGATAAAAACCTTAATCCTAAAATCCTAAAGTCCTCGTTGTCGTTGGTTATAATATATAATGAATAATAATTAGCGCGTTGTGCTTGGTTGCACCTCTGCTCACTATAGCAGCCACAGCAGTCACTGTTACCAACTTCATTTTGATTTTGCTGCACTGTTGCTCCATATAACCTACTTAGTATTTTGCGTTGCCATGTTGCAAATCTGGAGTGCAGAAAAATTTTTCCCGCACTAGAGCGGAAAAGTGATTCTTTGCGTTCTGTAATCAGTGCAGCAATGGCCACTTTTCAGCGTAACTGTAGGAAAATGATATTTTCACTGTGGAAGATATGAAAAGCAAACATACAAGGAATAACGTTCCAGTTTTGTTCCATAAACAGAGCAAATAATAACCTAAGTAGACTTATAATTGAGATTACGCAACGTACTGCATTCGAGTGTGTAATTATTGTGAAAAATGTAACAAGCATGGGAATGCACATGCTATTTCTGTTGGCGAATTATTTTATCCACGACCAACACCAGTGTTTCAATGATATATACAACTCAGAAAAAGGTTACATGATTAAGATGTTATTCTTACATAATAATTATTCTGGAATTGAGGCAACATAAGTCTGATTTAATTTTCTATTTCATGACTTTGGAATTCTTCACTGTATGAGAAGGATAAAGACCGTTGGAGCATTGAGGAGTCACTGTGATCTATAATATAATAAAGAAAGAATAGGCTTATACACGTACGGGATAGGAAATTCACGAATGGCGCTTCATCACGTCTGAACTATTAACTTGAAATTTTGCATAATTATAGATTCTCAACTTATCGAGGAAGGTTATAGGCCTATTTCAAATTTTTTTAAGATTTCAGTAGGTCAAGTTTTCAGTTTGCAATTACATCCTTGCGGAGCACAGGTTACCTGTTAGTAGGGAATATTATTTGAGCTTCACTACCTATAGATTGAGAGTAAGATCAGGAATACTATGAATGAAAATAAAATATTGGTGACCGAGCTTCGCTCTGGAGTACAAAAGCATAAAAAAATTATTACGAATGAAGAAATTATAATAACATTCATACAGAAATGTTGTATCTAATGACAGTAAATTGAGGTTAATTCCCAAAGGAATGCAAAAATTTCCCTCACAAAGGCCCAGTTGCACAAAAGCCGGTTAAATTTTAATCCTGATTAACTTCACGTGAACCAAATCAGAGAAGACCATTTCAAAAAGATGGATCTACTGGAATTAATCAGGACGGGAAATAACCCGGCTTTTTTGTAACCGGCACTAAGTACCTGATTCAATGATTACAAAAGTTCAACAGCTGAATCATAATTTTGACACAGTCCACCACACAATCATGAACTCGCTCATGATTGCGTCATGAAGCTCACTCACTTCCATCACCAACAGACGACGAAATAATTATTATCAGCTGTTTTTCCAGGGATGAATAATAATATTATCCTTTTAATGTCGTTCAGCTAGTTTTCCCAGGGAAGACCTAGCGCAATCGAATCTTTATATTATAAACCTACTATGATCTGAATTTCGTGAGAATCTTTAGAGCCGTTTTCGAGATCCGGTGAAATACAAACATAAAAACATCTAAACAGAAGTTGCTCGTTTAATAGTATAGGATAAAAATATAGTTTAAAATATATGGTCAAATAAACTTAAACTATAGGTCAAGTAAACCTCCAGTTCAAGTTGAATGGAATCGTCTTGATATTGTCAAAGTTGAATAAGACAAGGCACGTAAGACAAGACTCGACCAATGACAGTAGAGCTCTACCCCCATTGGTCGACAGCTATTGGCCAATTGTAGAGCTTTATCCATACAATACATTCTTCTTCTCAATGTTTTTGCTTTTTTTGTTGTAGTTTACTAGAAATTGATAATGATTCAACAACCAAAACTACTATCTCATTTGGTTTTAATAAATCAGTGGATTTGACAATATCAGGTTGTTCTGATGCTATCTTCATAGGATAATTATTACAATATCCCCCCACAAACACAGGAACATAGTACAGTATGTGTCTCTCTCCCAAGTCGTTCATTTCATCTTTTATATTATTTACACAACCACATAGAATATTATAAAATTATATGTGTTTCTTGAGACGAAACATGTTATGCTTCAATAAAAGAGGATACTGGATTATTTTTCATTTTTTTATAAATATACTATATATTCAGCGAACGCATGGTGCATTATTGCATTGGATGGATTGATGCCAGTTACAGAAACATCAATTTTTTGCCGTCCTTATGAATCCTATCAAGTTAAACGGAACTCAATAAATATCATCTGTTTGATATCAACTGTTCAATTCTATAAAATTTATAAGGACGGCAAAAAAATCGTACGTCCAGAAATCGATGTATTATTATAGACTTCTATATATTTCGATGTACTTTTAAAATAGACTTCTGCGTACGTCCAGAAATCGATTTATTATTATAGACTTCTATATATTTCGATGTATTTTTAAATAGACTTCAGCATTGAAATTTATTCTTGACATCTAATGCAGTCTATTATAAATAATGTACGGTATTCGAAAAACCATAAATTCTCACAAAAATTCTTTAAGACAGTATTTTATAAGTTATAATGAGGATTGATAGACTACCACCTATAACCAATACAAGGAGTTTTGAAAAACAGATGCAGCTTGCACAAGATAAATCTAGATCCTACAAATAGGCTACTACTCGATGAATAATAATTCATTTCGAAAACCTGCTACCGTACCGTCTAGATCTGATACTATTTTTACAGTTCAAGTGGAAATCTAACCTCTCCCGAAGGAAGAAGGATCTGTTTTTACGATAATTTTGGACTGAATAATGGATCCAGATTCAACCCAACAGATAAAAACATTTTGGCAGACATTTCCATTCTTTGTACGGCGGAATAAATTAAGCTCCTCCAAAAAGATATTTTACAGTGTTGTCTATTTTCAACCTGTTTGTGTTCCTTTTTCAATTCAGAATAGCAAATTCGAATATGAATTATTATTCGTCGTAATTATAACTTGTAATTGCTGAATTATCCCTTTCTTTACTCCTCCTCTTTTCTTTCTTCTGTCTCTTTCTTTTATTAAGAAACTAGATTATTTATTCTTTCAAAAAACTAGGTAGCTATTTCTTCGAGAAACTATGTATTTATCTATTCAATAAACTAAGTATTTATTTCTTCAATGAACTAGGTATTCATCTCTTCAATAAACTAAGTATTTATTTCTTCAATGAACTAGGTACTCATCTCTTCAATAAACTAAGTATTTATTTCTTCAATGAACTAGGTATCAATAAACTAAGTATTTATTTCTTCAATAAACTAGGTATTTATCTATTCAATAAACTAAGTATTTATTTCTTCAATGAACTAGGTATTCATCTCTTCAATAAACTAAGTATTTATTTCTAAACAATAAACTAGGTATATCTATTCAAAAAACTAAGTATTTATTTCTCAATGAACTAGGTATTCATCTCTTCAATAAACTAAGTATTTATTTCTTCAAGAAACTAAGTATTTATTTCTTCAAGAAACTAGGTAGTTATTTCTTCAAGAAACTAGGTAGTTATTTCTTCAAGAAACTATGTAGTTATCCCTTCAAGAAACTAGGCAGTTATTTCTTCAAGAGACAAAGTATTCATTTCTTCAAGAAACTAGGTAGTTATTTCTTCAAGAAACTAAGTATTCATTTCTTCAAGAAACTAGGTAGTTATTTCTTCAAGAAACTAAGTATTCATTTCTTCAAGAAACTAGGTAGTTATTTCTTGAAGAAACTAAGTATTCATTTCTTCAAGAAACTAGGCAGTTATTTCTTCAAGAAACTAAGTATTCATTTCTTCAAGAAACTAGGTAGTTATTTCTTGAAGAAACTAAGTATTCATTTCTTCAAGAAACTAGGTAGTTATTTCTTCAAGAAACTAAGTATTCATTTCTTCAAGAAACTAGGTAGTTATTTCTTGAAGAAACTAAGTATTCATTTCTTCAAGAAACTAGGTAGTTATTTCTTCAAGAAACTAAGTATTCATTTCTTCAATAAACTAAGTATTTATTTCTTCAATGAACTAGGTATTCATCTCTTCAATAAACTAAGTATTTATTTCTTCAATGAACTAGGTACTCATCTCTTCAATAAACTAAGTATTATTTCTTCAATGAACTAGGTATCATAAACTAAGTATTTATTTCTTCAATAAACTAGGTATTTATCTATTCAATAAACTAAGTATTTATTTCTTCATGAACTAGGTACTCATCTCTTCAATAAACTAAGTATTTATTTCTTCAATGAACTAGGTATCAATAAACTAAGTATTTATTTCTTCAATAAACTAGGTATTTATCTATTCAATAAACTAAGTATTTATTCTTCAATGAACTAGGTATTCATCTCTTCAATAAACTAGTATTTATTTCTTCAATAAACTAGGTATTTATCTATTCAATAAACTAAGTATTTATTTCTCAATGAACTAGGTATTCATCTCTTCAATAAACTAAGTATTTATTTCTTCAAGAAACTAAGTATTTATTTCTTCAAGAAACTAGGTAGTATTTCTTCAAGAAACTAGGTAGTTATTTCTTCAGAAACTAGGTAGTTATTCTTCAAGAAACTAGGCAGTTATTTCTTCAAGAGACAAAGTATTCATTTCTTCAAGAAACTAGGTAGTTATTTCTTCAAGAAACTAAGTATTCATTTCTTCAGAAACTAGGTAGTTTTCTTCAAGAAACTAAGTATTCATTCTTCAAGAAACTAGGTAGTTATTTCTTGAAGAACTAAGTATTCATTCTTCAAGAAACTAGGCAGTTATTTCTTCAAGAAACTAAGTATTCATTTCTCAAGAAACTAGGTAGTTATTCTTGAAGAAACTAAGTATTCATTTCTTCAAGAAACTAGGTAGTTATTTCTTCAAGAAACTAAGTATTCATTTCTTCAAGAAACTAGGTAGTTATTTCTTGAAGAAACTAAGTATTCATTTCTTCAAGAAACTAGGTAGTTATTTCTTCAAGAAACTAAGTATTCATTTCTTCAAGAAACTAGGTAGTTATTCTTCAAGAAACTAAATATTCATTCTTCAAGAAACTAGGTAGTTATTTCTTCAAGAGACAAAGTATTCATTTCTTCAAGAAACTAGGTAGTTATTTCTTCAAGAAACTAAGTATTCATTTCTTCAAGAAACTAGGTAGTTATTTCTTCAAGAAACTAAGTATTCATTTCTTCAAGAAACTAGGTAGTTATTTCTTCAAGAAACTAAATATTCATTTCTTCAAGAAACTAGGTAGTTATTTCTTCAAGAGACAAAGTATTCATTTCTTCAAGAAACTAGGTAGTTATTTCTTCAAGAAACTAAGTATTCATTTCTTCAAGAAACTAGGTAGTTATTTCTTCAAGAAACTAAATATTCATTTCTTCAAGAAACTAAGTATTTATTTCTTCAAGAGACAAAGTATTCATTTCTTCAAGAAACTAGGTAGTTATTTCTTCAAGAAACTAAGTATTCATTTCTTCAAGAAACTAGGTAGTTATTTCTTCAAGAAACTAAATATTCATTTCTTCAAGAAACTAGGTAGTTATTTCTTCAAGAAACTAAGTATTCATTTCTTCAAGAACTAGGTAGTTATTTCTTCAAACTAGGTAGTTATTTCTTCAAAACTAAGTATTCATTCTTCAAGAAACTAGGTAGTTATTCTTCAAGAAACTAAATATTCATTTCTTCAAGAAACTAGGTAGTTATTTCTTCAAGAAACTAAGTATTTATTTCTTCAAGAAACTAGGTAGTTATTTCTTCAAAAAACTAGGCAGTTATTTATTCAAGGAACTAAGTATTTAATTTTATCTTAAGCTGCGTACACATATTCGCGCTTCCAACCCGCACCGAGCACGCTCCTCCCTCGTACCGCCCTCGTACCGCCTTCGTACCACCATCGAACCACAGTCACTCCGCCCACGGACCCATCATGAACGTTACGGAAGATGTTAGATCTTCTCGCATTCCCCGGTCGAACCACTGTTGCTCGCCGGTCGATCATCAATCGCTCTGCTGGAGTGACGTTCGGTTGCGGAGCAGAGAGAAAGTCTATACGCACCTTTAGATTTATTTCATAATTAATTTATAGGTAGGTTTTCTGTTAACTAGAGATTGAAAATGGTGTAACAACCGAAACTAGTATCTCAATATGTTTTAATAAATGTGTAGTTTTGACAACATCGAGTTGCTTTCATTCATTAAGGATCTCCACCACTACATCACTTTCACAATAACACAGAAAGATGAGATAATCATATTCACCCCATAGCGTACATCCATCGAAAAACCCCACTCCACCCTAAAACACGAGTCTTTAGTTTCATAATTATCATTCGTCATCATAACGTAATCTATAAAATAATACAACAAAAGGGGAGAATTGGCTCATACGCATACGGGATAGGAAATTCACGAATGACGCAGGATCACGTCAGAACTACTGGACTGATTAACTTGAAATTTTTCATATAAATTATTAATCCACCGAGTATGGTTATAGGACTATTTGAAATCCTTCAAGATTTCTGTAGGTCAAGATTTCAGTAGGTCAAGATTTCGGTTTGTCAAGTTTTCAATTAGACCCTTGCGGAGCACGGGTTACCTGCTAGTTGTTGAATAAATTGTTCAGTTCTCAGTTTAACGCCATTTTATTTATTTAATTGACAATCACAAATAATAATTATACAGGTGCGTACAGATATACGCGCCGCGAACATGAGCAATTCATGAATTACTCATGTTTGCGGCCCGTAAGTCTGTACGCACCTTAATATATAATATGATTGGAAGAAGACAACAGGCATAGCCCAAAACTGTCTTCTCCCAAATTTTCACAAATAAAAGTTTCAAAAAAGAATGAGGTTAAGATTCAACTTTTCACTTCAAAAAGTCCAATTTCCACTTCAAAACTAAAGACTAAACTGAAAATTTTAAATTCTGATATTAAAGAACTAACTAAAAACAAAAATATTGTCATCAATTTACACCCACCAAACCATTAGTTCTCTCTCTACTCTCTATATTACAATTTTCATGAAATTTCAGTATGCACCCAACAGTTTTGGGTGTGGCCGTGTTGGAAATCCCACCCTCAGTTAACAAGCCTGGTTGGCATCCCATCAAAAATGAATAAAAAATCACCAAACAGCCACAAAAAATAAAAGACTAACAAATCCATCAATAACACCTAACACAATCCAGCTGCATACTACAGTGAACGCTCATTATACATGTATACTGTGTATGCTGCATACTTTAGTGTAATACCTCTCATTGGTATTTGGTGCTGGTACACTTCGACTCAAGCCGACATTGGTATTTGTCTATTGTCGTCCACTACTAGTGTATAGTGTTAGCACGGAGTAAAGAACACTAAGGAACACTAAAAGAACACTAAGTTGGTTTTCTTATTCCGTGGTGTTAGTGTGTAGCCTATAGTACAGACAAGAATACAGGCTTGTATCTGTGGTAGTAACTATTCTTAATATACTGCAGTGTAACATGTGGAGGATAATACGTGATGGCTTAAGTATTTCAAGGCGATATTAAAGTACTATTATTATTCATAAGACGTTCCTCAATGGAGGAACCATTCTTCTGGATAGAACATTAATATACAGCAGGTAAAACACTCAGTGTACCACCTTCGAGCAGATAGTTCAGTTGAAGAACAATGTATGATGACGTAGAAATGGTTGGCCCGGGCTAGAAATCGATAAAATGATGTGATGAAAATTATAAATAATATGATGAACAAGAGGTAGACAAGTTGAATCTCATAACTTTTTTGGGTGATAAGTTTACAGAGAAGAGAAATTATTTTTCAATTAAAAAAATAAAGTTAATTTAAAAATCAATAAAAATTGATTTCGAAAGCACTGAGCTAGCTGTATTGCACTAAGCTTCAAATCTGTAAATGATTGGTCTAGATTCACCAGGTGTTTGAATTTTAAAAGTGCCTAAGTAACCCCGTTTTACGGTATTAATATTATTCATTATATTCAATTGATCTTTTTCCAAAGTATGTTTCAGATCC